>NC_034604.1:335845-355016 GCF_900095145.1 Mus pahari | reverse complement strand
TGTTTTGGAGATTGTATCTTGGGTAGTCTACGTTTCTGGGCTAATATCCGCTTATCAGTGAGTGCATATCTAGTGACTTCTTTTGTGATTGGGTTACCTCACTCAGGATGATATCCTCCAGATACATCCATTTGCTTAAGAATTTCATAAATTCATTGTTTTTAATAGCTGAGTAGTACTCCATTGTGTAAATGTACCACATTTTCTGTAGCCATTCCTCTGTTGATGGACATCTAGGTTCTTTCCAGCTTCTGACTAAACTTACATAAATCTGTAAATTAAGTAATTGTAATTAAAAATCAAATTAAATCTGTTTTAATTCAAGGGATAATTTAGGAAAAGCAGGTATCTGGGGAAAGTGGAAGATAAATCCAGAGCGGTGAGGAGGAAGAACCAGTGGCAGCAGTGTTTAGACACAAACTCCATGAGCCAGAAGCATAACTGAGACCTTGCTGCTGGGCAGCTCTAGTGCCCGCTCCAAGGAGTCATACCTCCAAACTCCTGAAAATTGTCCTCTGCCCTTCACATGTGGTTAGGAGCATCCTCACGTTCCTTATATACATAGATATCCCCAAATAAGCCCTCTACAAAGGACTTTGTTCCAAGTAAATAAATAATTGCCTCTAAAAGTAAAGAACAAAAGTCTCAGGGCCTCTCCTGAACCCCCTTCAAAAAACCTTTGACTTTCTTGAACACATATCTCCATGAGCCAGAAACTTTTTTCCTTAAGAGATTTTTCCTTAAGATTAATTAGTATGTTTATGTATGTGCATGCATGTCTGTCTATTTATGTACATGAGTGTAGTTGCCTTTCAAAGCCAGAAGGTTCTGGGTTCCTTGGTGCTAGAGTAATATGGTGCTTGGAACTTAACTCTGGCCCTCTGGGAGAATAGCAAAGGCTCATAACCACTGAGTTGTCTCTGACACTCAGTGCAAAGCACTGTAAAGCTTTTTTGGAAGAATAATCTTTGACTCTCTTCCAGTCACATCATTTCATGATATTTTTCCAGACATGTGAATTTTGCTTGCAGAAAAAAAACCATACTCTTATGGATATGTGCTACATTCACTCCAATAGTGACTCTCGTGGCAGGCCTGGAGGCCTGGAAGCAGTCCTGAGGCAAGGAGTTTCACATAAACTTAGTCTCCTGGAACCTTGGCATTCCCATAGCACGTATGCTCCAAGCCTGCTCCCCCCCGCCCCCCCCCCCCGTTAGTGTGGTGTATGGATCTGTGTGCTCTCTTTCAGTATTGTTAGTGTCTTTAAGGATTGATATTTGACATATAGCCAAGCCTCCACCAGTGTTCCAATATCCTAGGAAGTCCTTGAGCCGACCCTGAGCTTGGAATTCAGTAAGAATGTTACCTACTCAGTAACATTCAAATTTACCTCTAGTAGAGATAGAGAAAGTAATCAGGCATTACAATTTACTTGAATAGAGCTAGAAACCAGGGCTAGTCTACATAGTAATAACTTAGAACAATAGCCGAGTCATACCCATACACAGAAATACACAATGGCCTAAGAAATAGGTTGTGGTTTTAGGAGGAATTGTAGTATTATTCATGAAAGGTTAGTAGAAAGGAATTCCCCTGGTACATGTTTTTCACTAGGCACAGAGGAATAGCATTATCAGGTATTTACTAAAGGACCCCTGGTGGTGGGTTTAACAATAGACTAGCATTGCATCAGACCATTCACCTGGCTCCTGTGTTTAGCTGATCTTAATTAAGGGCTGTTTATATCTCAGTTGTAAACATGGCCTGGCTCCCCCTAGCTTTTTATGTATGCATTTTCTTTGTTTTGTTTGATGTACCTTGGCAGATGTATTCACCTAGCTTTCTTGTTGTTGTTGTTGTTGTTTTCTTTTTTCTGTATTATAAGACTGGTGCTCACTTGGAAAAAAAACATTCAGATACCACACTCTCTGTCTCCATATTTGTTTGTCATCCCTGCCAACTCCTTGCTCACCTGTAACCGGAACCCTGATTTCCCCTCGGATTGAGGGAGGCCAACTGAGGCCAGTCCATGGCAGATATGGAACATTCTGTGTCACCCCAAGTTTTTAGCTACAGAAATGGAGGAACAATTCCATATCTGATGTAGGAGTAAACAATTGTAAGGAGATCCGGTTGCTCAGTGTTTCCTGACACATGGACCTTTCAGACAATCAAATCCATCTATACCTGTTAACAAGCCTGGCTGATTTTGGAAAGAATCTATGAGTCTTTATAGCACAAACTCTGGTTGGTTTTTAAAGCTTAATTCACATAAAGATGACACCTCAAGCTTTCGCAAGACTATCTACTTTATCATTATAACTTCTAGCCAAACATTTGTCAACTGTGTATCCATTTGAACAAAAACCATATGTACTTAGAAGACATCAGCCTCCAGGATGTGGACACACACAGCCTGGTTGTCGTCATAAGAACAGTGTCTCAGTTAGGTTTCTATTGCTAGAATAAACATGACCAAAGCAACTTGGGAAGTAAAGGGTTTATTTGGCTTATATGTCTGGGTCATAATCCTCTAAAGAAAGCAAGAACTCAAGGCAGAAACCTGGAGGCAAGAACTAAAGAAGCATTGAAGGAAAACTGCTGAATAGATTGCTCCTCATAACATGATCAGCCCACTTTCTTATACTATCCAGGACAACCTACCCAGGTGTGCCACATCCACAGTGGGAAGAGGCCTCCTCTATAGATTGGTAATACAGACAATGTCTCCACAAACTTGCCAACAGGTAACTGGATGGTGGTTCCCTCCTATCTCTAGTTTATATCAAGCTGACAAACTAACTAGGACAAACTGGATCCTGAGAACCAGGGGTTGTCTTTGGCCATTGTCTTGGGAGAAGTTAAGTCCAGGTAGAAACAAAGAAGGCTATAACAGGATCAGAAGTGTTCTCAACTTGAGCCATCTAATACCTCTGCTCATCTCTGCTCTTGTGTGACAGTTTTCTTTCTCTGTCCTGTTTGAACTGAATGTTTCACCTGAAAGCAAGGATGGGTAAAAGTATCAAAATAAACATATGCAGAAAGAGAGTGGATTTTTTAGCTGTTATTTCTCTAGGCCTGTTTTCCTAAAGTGGTTCAAAAGAGAGTTTATACATTGAAGTCTTGCCTGCCTGTATATTTCACTGGCCTCCCTATATGAATCTGGTGGAGTAATCTGATATTATTCCATAATTCATACAGTTCACACTGAGTGTGAACCTAGAAAGGAGGCTTTCTGAAGTCCTTCCTCTGGGCAGCCTATGTTTGTGGAGGGGTTCCTGGGACTCCACACCACATCCTTGTTTGCCCCTCACTAGATTCTTTCTGCAGCCATTGCTGATGGAACTGGTTCTCCAACCAGCTGGTACTTTACTGAACCCATCCTGGGATCCTCATTGGCAGCTCTGGCATGGTGCTTAACACATTGGGTTCAGGTTAGTATCCTCACATGTTGGAGAAGTGAGCCATACCAGGTAAGCAACCGTTTGAGACATAAATGATAGATCCTTTCTTTCTTCTTTGAGCTTGTAACCCCAATCACATTGTGAGTCCTAAAGGCATCCCCAGAAGCTAGGCTCAGTTCGTTAGTGTACCTTGTTAGTGGTCCCATGCCTTCCTTGTTGCTCTACTCTCCCTCTCACTCCTGCCTTGCATCATCCTCCACATAAACACACAAGCTCTCAAGCCTTGATTCCACCTCCCGATTTGATTTTGTGAAAATTCCCAAAATTAAGGGGATGGGGGGAACAAGAAAAAGGAGGAGGAGGAGGAGGAAGAGGAGGAGGAAAAGAGGGAATACATTATGTACCTATTTTTAGTCCTCACCCAAGGTTTCTGCTTGATGGACCATCTGCTGCATAGCATACTGTCCTAACTCCTCATCTTCTATGTGCATATCCATTTTTATGCAGCTCCTTCTGTGAGCCAATCCATCTATATGCATATCCCTCTATGTGTGGATATATCTATGTTCATATCCATCTATGTACAGATCCACCTATGTGTGGATCCATCTGTATGTGGTATACATACTCTGTTTTAACATTTAATTTCTCTTGTCCATTTGTGATTGGGTAAAATGTGCAACACATTCAAGTTAATATTTTCAATAGGCAAAGCCATATGCACTTAATAAAATCTAACATATTCCCAATATGATGATTAAACATTACATGGATTTTTGCAAACCACATATCTAAGTGAAAGAAACATAAACTTGATTAATCTTCTCAAACACCAGCTTTATTTCATCATTTACCTGAATAGCAAAGCGTAGTCCCCTCTCACCGCTATCATTTCAAATCGTTAGCCTCTCCCTTTTACTCTGGCTTTTGTTCATCTTTACTTGAATATCTCCTGGGAGTAGCATGCAGGATTTCCATCTTTTCCCCTTTCCCCAGCCTTCTCTATCAGTGCCTTTCTTTGGATAAGAGGTTTTACTGCTGCTTCACACATTGGATGTATATTCAGCATTCAGCACTTCCCTGTACACACTTAGAATCTATCTGATAACTTCAGTTGCAGCACACTAGCGCTGGAGGGCAGCTGGGTGGTGAAACAATAACTTAGTATATAGCTCAAATACGTAATCCAAACATTTAAAAAAGAAGTAAAAATGTAAGCAATATAGGAAGGGTGGGAGCCAGACCCAGTGGCACAGGTCATGTAACCCCAGCTACTGGGAGTCTGAGAGTAGAGATACTTGGGTTCTTTTCTTTTCTTTCTTTTTTGTTTATTTGTAGAACATGATTTTAATATGTTCAGCTATTAATATTCAAGAAGCAGAATAACTATTTTAAGATATATTTCATTGTTATGTCTCCCTTTTCATTTCTAATGTTATTAATTTGGATACTATCTCTATGCCCTCTGGTTAGTCTGGCTAAGGGTTGATCTATCTTGTTAATTTCCTCAAAGAACCAACTCTTGATTTTGTTGATTCTTCGTATAGTTCTTTTTCTTTCTATTTGGCTGATTTCAGCCCTCAGTTTGATTATTTCCTGCCGTATACTCCTCTTGGGTGTATTTGCTTCTTTTTGTTCTAAAGTTTTCAGGTGTGTTGTCAAGCTCTCTTCAGTTTCTTTGGAGGCACTTAGAGCTATGAATTGTCCTCTCAACTCTGCTTTCATTGTGTCCCATAAGTTTGGGTATGTTGTGCCTTCATTTTCATTAAATTCTAAGAAGCCTTTAATTTCTGTCTTTATTTCTTCCTTGACCAAGTTATCATTGAGTAGAGCATTGTGTAGCTTCCATGTGTATGTATGCTTTCTGTTGCTTTTGTTGGTATTTTGGACCAGCCTTAGTGCATGGTGATCTGATAAAGTGAATGGGATTATTTCAATCTTCTTGTATCTGTTGAGACCTGTTTTGTGACCAATTATATGGTCAGTTTTGCAGAAGGTACCATGAGATGCTGAGAAGAAGGTACATTCTTTTCTTTAAGATGAAATGTTCTATAAATCTATTAGAGTTATTTGGTTTATAACTTCTGTTAGTTTCATTGTGTCTCTGTTTAGTTTGTGTTTCTATTATCTGTCGATTGCTGAGACTGGTGTGTTGAAGTCTCCCACTATTACTATGTGAGGTGCAATTTTTGCTTTGAGCTTTAGTAAAGTTTCTTTTATGAATGTGGGTGCCCTTACATTTGGAGCATAGATGTTCAGAATTGAGAGTTCATCTTGGTAGGTTTTTCCTTTGATCAGTATGAAGTATCCTTCCTTATCTTTTTTGATAACTTTTGCTTAAAAGTTGATTTTATTAGATTTTAGAATGGCTACTACAGCTTGTTTCTTGGAACCATTTGCTTGGAAAATTGTTTTCCAACTTTTTACTCCAAGGTAGTGTCTACCTTTGTCACTGAGGTGGGTTTCCTGTATGCAGCAAAATGTTGGGCCCTGTTTCCATATCCAGTCTGTTAGTCTATGTAATTTGGGGGGAATTGAGTCCATTGATGTTAAGAGATATTAAGGAAAAGTAATTGTTACTTCCTGTTATTTTTGTTGTTAGAGGTGGAATTATGTTTATGTGGCTATCTTCTTTTGGGTTTGATGAAAGATTTCATTCTTGCTTTTTCTAGGGTGTACTTTCCCTCCTTGTATTGATGTTTTTCATTTATTATCCTTTGTAGGACTGGATTTATAGAAAGATATTGTGTAAATTTGGTTTTGTCATGGAATATCTTTGTTTCTCCATCTATGGTAATTGAGAGTTTTGCTGGGTATAGTAGCCTGGGCTGGCATTTGTGTTCTCTTAGGGTCTGCATGAGATCTGCCCAGGATCTTCTGGCTTTCATAGTCTCTGGTGAGAAGTCTGGTGTAATTCGAATAGTCCTGCCTTTATATGTTACTTGACTGTTTTCTCTTACTGCTTTTAATAGTCCTTCTTTGTTAAGCACATTTGGTGTTTTGATTATTATGTGATTGGAGGAATTTCTTTTCTGTTCCAGTGTATGTTCATGGTTAGGGAAGTTTTCTTCTATAATTTTGTTGAAGATATTTACTGGCCCTTTAATTTGGGAATCTTCACTCTCTTCTGTACCTATTATCCTTAGATTTGGTCTTCTCATTGTGTCCTGGATTTCCTGGATGTTTGGGTTAGGAGCTTTTTGCTTTTTGCATTTTCTGTGACTGTTGTGCCAGTGTTTTCTGTTGTATCTTCTGCACCTGAGATTCTCTCTTCTATCTCTTGTATTCTGTTGGTGATGCTTGCATCTATGACTCCTGATCTCTTTCCTAGGTTTTCTAACTCCAGGGTTGTCTATCTTTGTGCTTTTTTTATTGTTTCTATTCTCATTTTTAGATCTTGGATGGTTTTGTTCATTTCCTTTGCCTGTTTGATTGTGTTTTCCTGTAATTATTTAAGGGATTTTTGTGTTTCCTCTTTAAGAACTTCTAGCTGTTTACCTGTGTTCTCCTGTATTTCTTTAAGGGGGTGATTTATGTCCTTCTAAAAGTCCTCTATCATCAGCAAGGGAAGCAATTTTTAGATTTGATTCTTGCTTTTCCAGTGTGATGGTGTATCCAGGACTTGCTGTGGTGGGAGAACTGGGTTCTGATGATGCCAAGTAACCTTGGTTTCTGTTGCTGATGTTCTTATGCTTGCCTCCTACCGTCTGATTATCTCTAGTGCTACCTGCCCTCACTATATCTGACTGGAGCTTGTGCTTCCTGTGATCCTGTTTGTGTCAGAACTTCTCAGAGTTCAGCTCTCTGTGATTCTGGGATTCTGGGATCCTGTGATCCTGAGATCCTGGGTGTGTCAGAGCTCCTGGGAGTCAAGTTGCCTCTGGTACCCTGAGATCCTGGTGTGACCAAGCTCCTATTCTTGTAATCCTGAGAATGTTAGAGTACCTTGGAGTGGATCTTCTTCTGTGTGTTGTGGGTTTGGCTGTGGAGTCAGCACCCAAGAGGTTCAGGGCACCTCTGATTCTATGATCCTGGGTGTGTTAGAGCACCTGGGCTTCTAGGTGTTATGGGACTGGTTGCAGAGTTTGCACCCAAGGTCTGTTCAGAGCATTGGCCCTGATGGGAAGAAACCCATAACACTGCTCAGGAGGAGTTCCTGCATGCAGATCCTGCTGGTCTGAGTTACTGCTAGTGTTGGGGCAGAGGTTGTTTCCTCCTCACCTCTAATCCTATGATCCTGGGAACATTACAGTGCCTTGGAGTGAATCTTCCTCTGGGTGTTGTGGGACTGGCTGTGGAGTTTGCACCCCAGGTCTGCTCAGGGCACCAGTCCAGACAGAAAGGTGATTATTGGATTCTTGAAAGCAGAATAAGATCAAGGCCAGTCTAGGTAACTTAGTAAGACCCTGACTAAAAGCTTTTTAAAAGTACAGGGTATGTAGCTCAGTGATAGACGGTTTGCCTAATGTATACCAGGCCTGAGTTCAATCTCCAGCAAAGAAAAAGAGAGAAGGTACTGGAGGGGGTATAAGGGAGATAAAGATGAAGGGAGAAAGGGAAAGAAGTACAGAGAGGAAGGAAGAAAGAAAGAAAGAAAGAAAGGGTAGAAGAAGAAAGGATAGGGAAGGGGAGGTAATGAAGGAAGGGAAGGGAAAGAAGGTGTGAAGCAGTTGGTTAAGATGGGATGTCCACAGCATACCATGTGATGACTTCTCTGCTGGCCCAAGTCTCTAGGAATCAGAAATCATCTTCTTTTAACAGAGAGGTAGAGGACATACAGACTCTCTAGCACGTGGAGATTTCCTTTCTGCCTGTATTTCTTACAGAAGTGCACATTTCAGCACCTCCTCTTTTTTTTTTTTTTTTTTTTTTTGGTTTTTCGAGACAGGGTTTCTCTGTATAGCCCTGGCTGTCCTGGAACTCACTTTGTAGACCAGGCCTCAAACTCAGAAATCTGCCTGCCTCTGCCTCCCAAGTGCTGGGATTAAAGGTGTGTGCCACCACTGCCCTGCTCAGTACCTCCTCTTATGTCTGCAGTTACTCAAAGCAATTAGCTCACAACAATCCCTAAGCAAAAGGAGTGTGTTTCATCTTCTCCTTCTGCTCTATCACATTGATTCCAGCTCATAACTAGAGTCTGAAAGTCTGTTTATTGCTGCATTTCCTTCTTTTCTTTCAAACTTTATTCACCTGGTGTATTTCCAGGGGATACTATCAGTGTTTGACAGCTGAGAGAGCAGAGATAGAGGAAGTGTCATGGCCTGAGCAGCTCTTCCAGCCCAGGTTCCTTCCAGCTACTATAGCTCTGTGTTGTCCCTTTCTGCCTTGTCTTGACTGCCCCCAGTCCAGTGACAGTCAGGCAGCTTAGATCCTGACCAGCTCCTGGCTTTGTCTGGGGGTGGGGGCTGTGAAAGAAAAAGTTGTCTTCTAATAGCTTCATCAATTGTCATTGTCACGGTCCTTACTTCCCAAGGCCTTACCTTTCCCAATACTGCAGCAGCACCTACATCTCCATTCTGCCAAAAAAAAAAAAAAAAAAAAAAAAAAAAAAAAAAAAAAAAATCTCTATATCCTCTCTTCCCTATTAAAACCTTGTCCAGCAGAGCAACTGGTCTTAGTTTGCTACAAAGACAGTCACTGTGCTTCTCATTTAGAGCAATCTTATTACAAAGTTAAGTACCTTTCATTGATGCCTACCTGTTTTTCCAATTCTGCTATTTCCCAGTTTGTAACGCTAGTTAGATTTAACTGTGAGATTGACACAACCTACAGTCTCCTGAAAATGAGTCTCGGTTGAGGAATTATCCAGGTCATATTTGTCTGTGGGTATGCCTATGTGGGATTGTTTTGAGTAGTAATTGACACAGGAAAGTCTAGCTCATGGTGGGTGGAACTATTCTCTGGGCAAGTGGTCATGGTTTTATAAGAAAGCTGACTAACATGATCCTAAGATAATGAACAAGCAGTGTTCCTTCATGTTTTCTGACTTCAAATTCCTGATTGAATTCCCTGCCTTCCCTCAATGATAGACTGTAGGCTGGTCACAGTGTTAGTCAAAGTGAAAGAGTGAAAGAACAGGTGATATTTATCAAGCATAGGCAACATCTCTACCCAGCCACCCACTGGTGGGATGCTTGGACTTTAGCAGTCAGCTGGTGTTTCTCAAGTAGGAAATGTCAGTACAACAGACCATCATTGCCACCTCTGCTGTGTCTGCCTTTGGTTCTTGTCTTCAGCTCCTTGCTGAGATGGTTGGGATCTCCTCTGAAGAGTCAGAACAATTAGATGGTAGAAAGACCCCCCACAGACACCAAAACTACTTTGTGTTTTTACAACAAAGCCAGGCAATGGCATAAATGGTGACCTGGTACTCACACACAGACCTAGAGTGAAAAACTCAGGCTACAAATATACCCAACTAGCACAGGAACAAGCAACAGGCCCTCCTGAAGACCTGCTCACCATAGCAGGCAGACTTAGACATTGGGCAGCCTGTGCCTGAGCTGTTATTGCTCTCTATAAGCTCAAATCACTGAGTTGCATGGAGACCCAGAAGGAATCTTCTGGAAGAAATTTTTCCTTCCTTAGCCACACTTTCTTCTTTTGTTCAAGGATCCAATGAGATAGACTTGCTTTTGTTAGGGGCTGCAACACCCATCTGGCCCTAATGGATGACCTAACAAAGCCTAACTGGATTCCTCTGGATCCATTCTTATTTCTGACACTTCTTGAAGCCAAGAATCTGACTCTGAAGATAGCATCATAGCAATGAAGGAGATGGAGGCAGGTAAATTTCCAACCTAAACCTTCATGCCCTCATGGAGCCGCAACACGGAACATGAGCTGTGAGCATGGAAGTTTTCTATTTCCCAGATGACTAGCATTGGGCAAGATATGTAAACACCTGATCTTACAGCTTGGACCAATGGCTGGTGCATATGAAAACCATGGGAATCATGGAGCAAAAATTAAAGATTTACTCTATATGCTCTGCTTGAGAAAGGTGGAAAACATAGAGCTCATACATTCTTGAAACAATGTCCGAAGGGATTTTCAAAATGTTGCTACCCCAAGGACTAAAATTTGATAATCTTAAGACATCCTTCCAATAGACTGAGTCATTCTCTGATACAAATATGAAATTAAGTCATGAATATGAATAATTTGGAGGAGGCAAACTGGTAGACTATCAGTGAGAACTGAGTCCTGCACCCACAGTAAAAATGCCTCCCAGAAAAGCTCTTCTCTTCCTAAGCTGGCCTGTCTGTGCAAATAGACAACAAAAAATATTTGATCTTAACTGAAGAAATCAAAGTACAAAAAGGCTAGAGCCATGAGTATTAGATCATATTTGATGAAGGGAACCCAGACAGAACTGTCCTACATAGCTACTTATTTCTCCTATGAATTTATGTAGGAACAGGGGTCCTGTGGAAAAGAGGACCTTTTTCTTTTGATATTCAAAATCATTAAAATGTATTCAAAGAGGACCAACAGCACACACGAATAGTAGGATGCCTGTCAATCCTAAGAGAGGATCTAGGTCCATATTCTATTTGGCACAACAAAAAAATAAAACAATGTCAAATGGATTTAAAATCACTAACAAGGGCTCACCCCACAGAACACAGACAAGAGCGTTCCCAAGAAATGAAGACTGTCCCTAAGAGAAAAAAAATCCTTCTTAAGGATGCTAGTCTCTGTCCAGTGGAGCCCTGGGGAACAACGATAACTAAACACCTTAACTCAGTAGTTACCGTTCTCCTAACCCAGTCATGTGGCAACAGGGAAATCCTGACAGAGCTGGCCTTGAGAGTGAGAGAAGGAGCCATGAAGCCATGTGACATGCAGAAAGGGTATTCAAAGCAATAGTATAGTATAGTATAGTATAGTATAGTATAGTATAGTATAGTATAGTAGTGAATTGTTAATCTGCTCTGAGCTCCAGATGGGTCAAGTGCACTCTGTACCTGCCTAAGAGCTCTGGATTCATGAATGAACACACACACACACACACACACACACACACACACACACACACACAAAGTGTTATTTTTAATATGCCTTACTGGCTCAATGACTGGGAACTTCCAACCTCTCCATGTCTAGCACACACTCCCCTCCTGTATTCTTGAATTAATCCTTGCTAAATCTATATTCTATGCCTGGCCACTTTCCCAGCAAGCTTTTAAGTCTGGTCTTTCTCCTTCCCCATCATGGTTATTCTCTCCTTCCTCTTCCCTTTGTTCCTTCTCCAGAAAATCTAAAAATTGCACCTCTGTTAAACTGTCGAGCCATTGGCCATTGGCAAACTTTATTTCCCAATCAGAGCCAACTTGGGGGGAGGGGCAGGCTTCTTTTAACCTATGTGCAGGACACAGCAAACAGGTTTTTTGGGTAACACAATTAGCATGAGGACATAAACTGCTACATCCGCTTTTTGTCCACTAAAAAGGCCTTTTTATCCTGATATACCTTGAACATAATTATAGCAGTCATGTAAACTATGACAGATAGTGAACAATGTGGTAGGTAAGAGCTCACTATTAAAAATTATTTAGAGATTCTCAGATGGAATACACATACACAGTGATGTAAGATTAGGAGTTGGGGAGAATTACCTACTTACCAGGCTACAGATTTTACCAGAGCCACATGGGGATTTCTTCTGTGGTCTATAGCTATACAAAGAGTTTGGGTTCAGAGGTGCTGGGAGCCCCTGCTATGCAAAGAGACAGGGTGCTAGAAAGTCTGGCAGAGACAAACAGTAGAAGCTGCCTGCCTCTTGCAATGAGATAAATAAAGATTAGAGATAAATGAAATTTAATTGTTTTTAAGAATAGAAGGGAGTATAATGATAATTGTTTAAATGTTCTTAATTGTACATGGAATAAAGAAATCCAGGTCTTTGATCTCAAATAAAGGAAATAAAGGCAAGGAGAGAAAATAGAATGAATGAGAAAAATGCATTGAAAGAAAAATGTAAAAGTCTATGACATGTCAGCACTCGGGATTTTTGAACATGGTCTACATGGGATTTCTGGGATTGCTTAGCCTGGTGCGACAAATTTAGAGCCTGGAAGTAGGCTTATTCAGTAAGTAGAAGGGAATTTAATTAAAATTAAATACATGTATGAATAAATATTTTGAGACTTTTGATCTTAAATTCTAAGTCAAGAGCAGAGGATAAGTGGAAAAACCTTATCTCAGACAGATAATAGGAACTTATGTTAATTCAAGTTACATAAAGAGAAAAGGGACATATTTACCCACAGAGATAAGTATACAGATGAATAAATAACTTAGGCCTTGATCTCATGTAGGTTAAGGCAAGAGATGGTGGGAGAGCACTATGTCAACAAATAGTAATATTTATTTAGATTGTTTTAATTACTTTGAACTGTTTTAATTATCAAAATACATGTGGTTATAAGTTTGGTGCTTATATTAAAATTCCTCTGGGAGAGAGGTCAGGCTATTAAATTAATTCAATATATACCTATAATGACTTCCAGTTACTGGACCAAGGACGTGCTATTTTGGGAGAGGGGCTCTATATTTGTGTTGACAGGGACGGAGAAAAGGCTTTGGATCCCTTCCAGAGTGATATGGATCAGATTTGATGGGGGAAGACCCCCCCCTGAAGATCTTGGCTACAAAAAAGAAAAATTTGAGAAACTCAAACAGGACAGGTAACTTGATCTACTGATTCCTCAACATGGGAACAGCCCTATAACTGGTTTAGATGTAAAAATATAATTAGCCAAAACTTCAGCTAAAATTAGACAATAAATCTTGTTGATTGGGGGATCCTTAAGATTCATCATTCCATTCTTCACATGGCATGAATGAAGATGTATTACAATTGGTTATTGAGCAAATTAATTCTTAAAAGGATAGCTGTCTTTAACCTGCTCAAAGAAGGAACAAAAATTCATCCTTAACTGATGTGTGCATCTTGCACAATCCATACAAATATCTTAATAGTATTCAAATTTTACTTATAAGATTCATATATTGCAGAATTCACAACTCTGACAAGATTCATCCTTGGGGACGTTGAAGTAATCTGCTGTTACAGTCCTTTCTTCCTGACGCTGTTCAGAGATTTGCTTCCAAAATAGCTTCAGGAATAGCAGCCAATTCCTGATGAACTCTGTTCATCCAGTCTTTCAGACAAGATCCAGTCAGAACTGCAGTCAAGTTCTGACCCTAATAAGCACACAGAGACTGGAAAGTAGATACTAAACCTAGCATTTTTCGAATCTAACCAGATTTTCTAAATTTCCCACCCTTCTCTACTCCTTTAAAATTTTTTCCATCACCCTTAATCAACAGGAAGAAGTTGTGGAAAGTAGTCATCCTAATACCTTGGGTTTGGGTGTCTGAATGTAGTTATTTTATAAATTTTAGAAAGGTTGTCATCTTAAGGGATAACTTGGAAATGGTCATAATTTTGAACAGGTAGGAAATGATTGGATGGATTACTAAATTTATTCTTAAACGAAGCATTGTATAGACACAATCTTACATTGGTAGAAATCTTAATAATTGATACAAATTAAAGTTATAATTTTATATTGGTACAGATTTTATAGATTGATGCAGATTTAAGGTTTTCATTGGCATAAATTTCTCATATTGATACAAAATTTGAAATTAATATTGTTACTCTTAGATAAGCACTTTGCCTATGCAACTCATTTAAGAATATAAGGCTTAAACTCAGTCCTTCTAATAAGTGCTATTACAAACTGTTTAAGATGATTAAATAAGGCAAGTTAAGTGCCAGATAGTAAACTCATGGTTATATTAGATTCTTATCTAATTTTTAAGGTGTTTTCTACAATATTCAAATAGAAATAGCAAAGAATAGTTAAGGTTTAACAGTTCAGATATACTTTAAGACAGTCTTCAAAAGCATCAGAAATCCACAGAATATGACATTTACTATTAATTATCAAAGTAATTTTTACTGGAGACAAGTCTGCTTCTGACAGTACTCCCTTCATGGTTCAAAGAGGAAACTGAGCATCAGAACCTCCATACGGACTTGCTCCAGTAATGGCAAGGCAGTCATTGCACAAAAATTGCCCTATTCATCTACAGACAAAAAATAATGTCCAGGAATACACATAATGCGAAATAGTTGACAGTTTAGCTCTGCCAAGACAGAGCAAACAGATTCCTTATAGTTCTTGAATCATTTCAAGGTCTGTCAGATGGTTCTGGACCAGAAAGCTGAAGACAGGTGCTCCAACATTTTGAGGACTAGGGGACTGTCCAGATACTCACCTGTCTCTACAATTTGGTTAAGTTTTGAAAGCTATGTTTTTTGTGCTTCCTATATATTTAGGTAATATTTATTTTGTTCTCAGAATTCTGACAGGGTTTAAGACTAGTTATAGTCTCATAATCAAACTTAAATTGTTTAGCATTGAAGAAGATAATATAGATTTAAAAGGATGGTTTTCAGGTGGTAGTACAAGTTAAAATCAGAACCTACTTCAGGTGTAGAATTGTAAACTCTTTGTTAGGATACTTTATCTAAATTGACAAAATTGATGGACGAGATGCAAATTGACAAAATTGATGGACGAGATGCTTTTAGTGTATATTATACCTCATAGTTTACATGACTGTAATTATGCTCAGTGTATAGCAGGGGAAAACGGCCTTTTAGTGGACAAAGGGGGGGGGTATGTGCAGCTTGTATTCTCGTGATAGTTATGTTACCCCCCCCCAAAAAAAAAATCTGTTTGCAGTATCCTGCCCATAGGCTAAAGGAAGCCTGCCTCAGTCAGCTCTGATGGGGAAATAAAGTTTATCAGCAGCCAATAGCTGGGCAGGTACACTTGGAACTTATAGATTTTTCTGATGAAGGAACAAAAAGAAGGAGACTATCACCATGATAGGAAAGCAGAAAGACTTAAAAGCCTATAGATGGGCTCAGTGGTTAAGAGCACTGACTGCTCTTCCAGAGGTCCTGAGTTCAGTTCCCAGCAACCACATGGTGGCTGACAACCATCTGTATTGGGATCTGATGCCCTGTTCTGGTGTACCTGAAAACAGTTAAAGTATACTTATACACGTAAAATAATAAATAAATCTTTGGGGAAAAAAAAAGCCTGCAGACATTTAAGAATCCAGGAAAATGGCCTCAGGGGCTCCTCTCCCGATTGGGCCTGGGGTAGCAGAGATAAAATATAGATTTAGCAAGAATTAATTCAAGAATATCAGTGGGGAGTATATGCTAGATGTGGGAAAGTTTGGAAGTATCCAGCCACCTGGAGCTCAGAGCAGATTAACAATTCAACACTACAGGAAGTATACAGCTTTACATTCTTCAAAATATTGAAATCAACAAACCCTTTAGCCAGGAGAAATCACCCAGGCAGAATGGTAATGATAGAAGCTGAAATAAATTTGAAAGAAAAAAGTTATGAAACTAATACATACATAAATAGTTAATCATGGGAAAGATAACTTTGAATACTTCTTGGTTTGGTGATTACATACTCAATGACTAAATGAGCAGAGAGATACACAAAATAATCTTACAGTGGGCCTCCGAGAACCTTATCCTCCTCAAAAGACGTCAGCAGGAAGGAAGGAGGTTTTGTCTGACTCTTGGGCACCATGAGTGTTATGGTGGGATGACTGACAGTCATGGCTCCATTCTATCAAAAACAGTGGTTCCCTTGGAGTCCAATCTAATGTGGAGCTGGTTCAGTCCAGCTCACTTCTAACTTTTTCTTTCTTTCCCACAGAAATTAGATCATTTGTTTTATGTGCCCCTCATCTGGGCCCCTCATCTGAGGCACATACTCTTTACTAGAATATTCTTTCTGCCAGAGGAGACAGAAAGTCTGTCTTGTTCACCATGTCCCTAACACTAGAATCATTTCTGGTGCATCTTAAGAATGCAGATAGTGGTGGTGGCACACGCCTTTAATCCCAGCACTTGGGAGGCAGAGGCAAGCAGATTTCTGAGGTCGAGGCCAGCCTGGTCTACAGAGTGAGTTCCAGGACAGCCAGCGCTACACAGAGAAACCCTGTCTCGAAAAAAAAAAAAAAAAAAAGAATGCAGATAGTGGAGTTCATTCCGGTCAGTATCAGTCCCCAGCCAGCCACCTTGGGCGAGAACTCAGCGGACAGTCCCACAGTCCCCAGAGGACTCTCCACACTGCAAGCACCCTAGATTGCCCAGGATTTTAGGGTCACTGGGGATTCGAATGCAACATCTATTCCAAAACAACCATGGGGGCCTATCCCAGCAGGAGCAGGGACACAGGAAACCTGCCCTACAGCGGTTTGGGTTCCTTCTGGCCTTTTCTGGTCTACCTTGGTTTCAAACACAGCAGACAGCCCCTCAGTTCCCAGAGGAGGTACCACTTCCAGGCAATGTAACACACCTGGGATCTTAGGATTCCAGGATCCCAGGAGAACAGGGGCTTGGTCACACCAGGATCTCAGGGTCGCAGAGGAAGGTTGACTGACAAGAACTCTGACACACCCAGAATCTCAGGTTCACAGGAGCCCAGAATCACAGGATCACAGAGAAAGCTGGACTCTGAGGAGTCCTGAATCAACCAGGATTACAGCAAGGACAGGCTCCAATCAGGTATACTGAGGGCAGCAAGCATGTGAGATAATCAGAGGCAAGCATAAGCAACAAAAACCAAGGTTATTTGACATCATCAGAACAAAAATCTCCCACCATAGCAAGTCCTGGATACACCATCACACCAGAAAATCAGGATATGGATCTAAAGTTATTTCTCATGATGATGATGGAGGACTTTAGGAAGGAAATACAAGAGAACACATACAATCAGGTGAAAGAACTGAACAAAACGATCCAGGATCCAAAAATAGAAGTAGAAAAAAATAAAGAAATCACAAAAAGAGACCACTCTGTAAGTAGAAAACCTAGGGAAGAAGTCAGGAACCATTGCTGCAAGCATAACGAACAGAATCCAAGAGAAGGAAGAGAGAATCTCAGGGCAGAGGATACCATAGAAACATGGACACAACAGTCAAAGAAAATTCGAAATGCAAAAAGATCCTAACCCAAAACAACCAGGAAATCCAGGACACAATGAGAAGACCAAACCTAAGGATAATAGGTATAGATGAGAATGAAGATTTTCAACTTAAAGGGCCAGTAAATATCTTCAACAAAATTATAGAAAAAAAACTTCCAAACATAAAGAAAGAGATGCCCATGAACATACAAGAAGCCTACAGAATCCAAATTGGTTGGACCAGAAAAGAAATTCCTCCCATCACATAATAATCAAAACACCAAATGCACAAAACAAAGAAAGAATATTAAAAAGCAGTAAGGGAAAAAGGTTAAGTAACATATAAAGGTAAACCTATCAGAATTACACCTGACTTCTCTCCCGAGACTATGAAAGCCAGAAGATCCTGGTCATAGGTCAAACAGGCCCTAAGAGAACACAATGCCAGCCCAGGCTACTATACCCAGCAAAACTCTCAATTACCGTAGATGGAGAAACCAAGGTATTCCATGACAAAACCAAAGTTACACAATATCTATCCATGAATCCATCCCTTCAAAGGATAATAAAGCAAAAACTTCAACACGAAGAGGGAAACTAAGCTCAAGAAAAAAGGAAGAAAGTAAACTTTCAACAAACCTAAAGAAGACAGCCACATGAACAGAATTCCAACTCCAGCAACAAAAATAACAAAAAAAAAGCAACAATTACTTTTCTTTAATATCTCTTAATATCAATGAACTGAATTCCCCAATAAAAAGACATAGACTAACAAACTAGTTACATAAACAAAATCCAACTCTTTGCTGCATACAGTAAACCCACCTAAGGGACCTTAGAGTCAAAGGCTGGAAAACAATTTTCCAAGCAAACCGTCTAAAGAAACAAGCTAGAGTAGCCATTCTAATATTGAATAAACTCAACTTCCAACCCAAAGTTATCAAAAAAAGACAAGGAGGGGCACTTCATACCCATGAAACGTAAAATCTTCCAAGGCGAACTCTCAATTCTGAATATCTATGCTCCAAATGCAAGGACAGCCACATTCATTAAAGAAACTTTAGTAAAGCTTAAAGCACACATTGCTCCTCACACAATAATAGTGGGAGACTTCAATAGCCCTCTCTCATCAATGGACATATCCTGGAAACAGAAAATAAACAGAGACACATTGAAACTTACAGAAGTTATGAAACAAATGGATTTAACAGATATCTACAGAACATTTTATCCTAAAACAAAAGGAAACATCTTCTCAGCACCTCATGGTACCTTCTCCAAAACTGACCATATAATTGGTCACAAAACAGGTCTCAACAGATACAAAGATATTGAAATTGTCCCATGTATCCTATCAGACCACCATGGACTAAGGCTGATCTTCAATAACAACATAAATAATAGAAAGCCAACACTCACGTGGAAACTGAACAACACTCTCCTCAATGATACCTTGGTAAAGAATGAAATAAAGAAAGAAATTAAAGACTTTTTTGAGTTTAATGAAAATGAAGCCACACTGTACGCAGATTTATGGGACACAATGAAAGCATTCCTGAGAGGAAAACTCATAGCTCTGAGTGCCTCCAAAAAGAAACTAGAGAGAGCATACACTAGCGGCTTGACAGTACACCTAAAAGCTTTAGAACAAAAGGAAGAAAATTCACCCAAGAGGAGTAGACAGCAGGAAGTAATCAAACACAGGGCTAAAATCAACCAAGTGGAAACAAAAAGAACTAT
>NC_034604.1:309121-332795 GCF_900095145.1 Mus pahari | reverse complement strand
AAGATATGGGCACAGGGGGGAAATTCCTGAAAAGAACAGCAATGGCTTATATTGTAAGACAGAGAATCAACAAATGGGACCCTATAAAATTGCAAAGCTTCTGTAAGGCAAAAGACACTCTCAATAAGACAAAAAGGCCACAACACATTGGGAAAGAATCTTTACCAATCTTAAATCAGATAAGGGGCTAATATCCAATATATATAAAGAACTAAAGAAGTTGGACTCTAGAAAAACCAAATAACCCTATTAAAATTGGGGTACAGAGCTAAACAAAGAATTCTCAACTGGGGAATACCAAATGGCTGAGAAGCACCTGAAAAAATGTTCAACATCTTTAATCATCAGGGAAATGCAAATCAAACCAAGCCTGAGATTCTACCTCACACCAGTCAGAATGGCTAAGATCGAAATCTCAGGTGACAGCACATGCTGGTGGGGATGTGGACAAAGAGGAACACTCCTCCATTGCTCGTAGTATTGCAAGCTGTTACAGCCACTCTGGAAATCAGTTTGGTGGTTCCTCAGAAAATTGGACACAGTTCTACCAGAAGATCCAGCAATACCACTCCTGGGCATATGATGATCCAACATGTCATAGGGACACATACTCCACTATGTTCATAGCAGCCTTATTTATAATAGCAAGAAGCTGGAAAAAACCCAGATGTCCCTCAACAGAAGAATGGATACAGAAAATGTGGTACATTTACACAATGGAGTACTATTAAAAACAATGAGTTTATGAAATTCTTTGGCAAATGGATAGATCTGGAGGATATCATCTTGAGTGAGGTAACCCAATCATAAAAGAACACACATGATATGCACTCACTGATAAGTGGATATTAGCCCAGAACCTCAGAATCCTTCTTAGAAGGGGGAACAAAATACCCATGGAAGGAGTTACAGACAAAATTCAGAGCAGAGTCTGAAGGAATGACCATACAGAGACTGCCCCACTTGGGGATCCATCTCATAAACAACATCCAAACCCAGACACTGGCAAATGCCAACAAGTGCCTGCTGACAGGAGCCTGATATAACTGTCTCCTAAGGGCCTTTGCCAGTGCATGGCAAGTACAAAAGTGGGTGCTCATAGTCATCCATTGGATGGAGCACAAGGTTCCCAGTGAAGGAGGTAGAGAGAGTACCTGTACTGGCTAATTTTGTGTCAACTTGACACAGCTGGAGTTATCACAGAGAAAGGAGCTTCAGTTGGGGAAATGCCTCCATAAGATCCAGCTGCAGGGTATTTTTTCAATTAGTGACCAAGTGGGGAGGGCCTCTTGTGGGTAGGACCATCTCTGGGCTGGTAGTCTTGGGTTCTATAAGAGAGCTGGCTGAGCAAGCCAGGGGAGGCAAGCCAGTAAAGAACATCCCTCCATGGCCTCTGCATCAGCTCCTGCTTTCTGATCTGCTTGAGTTCCAGTCCTGCATCCTTTAGTGATCAACAGCAATATGGAAATGTAAGCTGAATAAACCCTTTCCTCCCCAACTTGCTTCTTGGTCATGATGTTTGTGCAGGAATAGAAACCCTGACTAAGACAGTACCCAAGGAGCTGAATGGGTCTGAAGCCTCATAGGAGGAACATCAATATGAACTAACCAGTTTCCCTAGAGCTCCCTGATGGTGGGACTCATGGCTCTAGCTGTATAAGTATCTGAGGATGGCCTAGTCGGTCGTTAATGGGAAGAGAGGCTCTTGGTCCTGTGAAGGTTCTATGCCCCCGTTTAGGGGAAGGCCAGGACTGGGAATGGGAGTGGGTAGGTTGGGGAGTAGGGGAAGTGGAGAGGGGATAGGGATTTTTTGGAGGTGAAACTAGGAAAGGGGATAACATTTGAAATGTAAATAAAGAAAATATCTAATAAAAAAAGGAATGCAGATGGTAACAGCTTGGGGTCATAACTCAATGGTTTATATATAGTCTGTGGTTTCAATTATTGGCAAAGTTATAGATACCATATACATGATATATATGTGTGTAAATATATATGTCCAGAATACCTCTGTATTCTGGACATATAGAACATCCAAGCACCGCATCACTGGGCTTTCTCCATATTCCCTCCCCCACCTAACCAAAAATAACTCAGAAGGACCCATGCCTTTCTGACTTTGTAGAAGGAGTCTGGAGATGCTGACACTGGAGTGGCATGGACATTCTTTAACACACATGCAGTGTCCAGGGCAACCACAGCAGCAATGGTACTTACTGTACTGGTGACCAGCTTCAACATCCACTTGCCTTTACATTCATGGCTGTGGGGCCAACTCACCTTAGGGGATATCTGAGTGCTTGCTCTTCTAGTGAGCTTTGAAGATGACCAGGATGATAGCGTGATGTACGTACAAGCATGCATGTACACTCACCCAAGGCTCCTTGTACAGAAGAGCTTGGAGTCCAGCCTGTGTGGCTCACAAACCACAGGAAAAGACCCTGCTGCATAGCTGGTTAAGGAGACACCAGATTGCCACTATCTAAAGCAGATGAGTTTCTAGATCTGTATACAGACTACTAAGGAAAAGATTTTCTATCTTAAGCTGTGAATCTACTCTAAAAACTTCATCAGTGTCTAGTAAATTGAACTCAGTAAATATGAGCTGAAATATACCTAAACCTTCTATCCTGGAAACTCCTTTTCCACTATGGACTATATATCTTGCTGACTAATTAAAAATCAGTTTGTTTCTCCTTTTCTCCTGCTGTAGACCATGTCACAATCTCTCAGATTAGGATGACATGGACAAAAAGACAGATACATTTTGATTTTCATCTTACCATTAACTTTGAACTGCCTTTATAAACTAATATTAAACAGCACACACATATGCAAGCAGTATGCATGTGCACACAGGCAAACAAACACCATGCAAGCATGCACACACAGTATTTATGGTATCAGGACTGAAACTGTCTATGTCTTGTTACCCAAATTCTGAACAGCTTGGAAAGAGACCTTGAATTTACTGTTCTGTAAAGTTCCTCTTCAGGACTTCACAATGGGCTTGAATGGTAACAAGACACTTAAGCACTAACTGGTCCCCCACTTTTTCTTGGCATCTAAATTAGGGCTGACTTCCCTTGAAAATCAGATGGTCCCTGCTGGCAAAGCCCTCCCAGCTGCACAGGAGCTGTGTTCTGGCCACAGGATAATCATTCCTGTGCTATGGTTTCTATCCTGTCCAGCCACTCAGGTACCAGATATTTCTCTGACAACTTCACATCAATATGTCTCCTCTCTGGCCAACTCCACCACTAGAAAATGTTTTAAACATAACAACAGAAACGAAAGCAGAGCTTAAACAATACTTGCCCTTAAAGAGACTCTTGCGCCAACAAAAACAAGAGTCTAGAAGGGTTTGAATCTATAGCTTTTCAAAGTCCTTTTAACCATTTGGTTTCATTCTCTGGCTCCCCAGCATCACTGAACTCAGAAAATGGTTGAAAGCCAGAGTCCCCAGCCCCATTCTTCCATTCTTCCCATTCCTACAAGCAAGCTGGCACACCCTGGCTGGAAAGCCCTATGCTTTTGCCCCCACTAAAAAACCGACTGTGTTCTTCAGAAAAGAAACACCAGCACCCTGGAAGACCCCCAATCTAGCAGCCATCCCAGGACAAGGAACTCTCCTCTCGCAAACTGACTGCACCTTGTCTTTCTGATTCTACTTTTTGGCAAGAGAGCACTTAAGAACAGTGACTAACTGTTCCCTAACAGGATTAAATTCTCAACCAAAGCATTTTCATCTTATCTATCTGCTACTGTTTAATGCCCTGGGTCAAAAGGTAAGAAAACGTTTCTATTTTGACTCAAAAACTGCATTCTTAGAAGTTCCCCACCCACCCCAGGCCCTCCTTACTGAGCAGTGCAACCCTGCACTAACCCCCAAGTGGAGGGGCACAGGGAAATAATCTCAACAGCACCTTCTCTCCCCTCAACCCACTTATTAATCTGCTACCTGATCTTGGGACCTTGACAAAAGAGATCTTCTCCAGAGCTTCAAAGAAAAATGTCTCTTGGGCCAACGGCATGACCCAGCCAGAAAGGTTGCCTATAGTGGAAGGAAAACTCTGACTCCTCAATTTAATTTATGATCTCCACAAGAGCTGAGGCACGAATCCATGTGCACATGCACACACTAAATAAGTAAATAACAGTGGAAAAATTAAAATATCCATCCAGAGACTCAGGGCATAGCTCAGTGGAAGAAGATGTACTTAGTATGCACATGACTGTAGATTCAATCCCAGTCCCCAAATATAAATATAAGAATTGTGATGATACCCACCCACGAATCTCCAGAAACGAAAAGCACAGCCATTCCTACTGTTGTGCATGAATGTGACTCATGAGCTGCAGTTAACTCTGAAGATACAATGTATGACTCTGGTCACTATTCTGAGCTCCACTCTTAGGGAAAGCCTACACTGCCTCTTATTCCTAGTTCTAAATGCAGAATATTAATACAATGCCATCCTTGGCAGAGCATACCCACTCCCATAAATTCTTCTCATTGCTGTCTCCTGGAACTACCCTACCAACCAACCACACACACACACACACACACACACACACAAATATTTCATCCAGGGTTAACTTGGATTTTCTGTCTGGCAGATGTTGTTGCTATGTTGGCAGAAGACTAGATTACTAGGTAAGGTAATGTCCGGAAGTGTTTACCCAGCATAACAGGAATTTGCAGAATTCTCCAAAAAGATCCTCATGAGTAGGTGACCTGACAGGGCTACTCCCTATGACATGCAACCATCACAAAGCCTTTTAATTGAGAGTCCTTATATATACTCACTGACTTGTTTGACCTTCAGAAGCCATGGTGGCAGCTGTCTGGTTTCTCTGTGCTGTTTGAAACATTCCTCCATTCTCTGGGCATTTTGTGGCCATGCATACTTAGCCTCAGGGGGAAATACACAGAAGTGTTTACAGTAGCTTTTCACTCAGATTCTTCTGCTTCTTGAGAACAAAACCAGATATGGTGAAAGGTTGCCTTTGGGTAGAAGGCCAGGTGAAAACCTGACATACCAGGTCACCAGACTCCTGTTTCTATATATAGCAAGGCCTGAATGAGAGACCTGCATGCTCTTTCCCTTCTCCCTCCTGACCTTCAAAGTCCTGGTTGGATCAAAGAGTGTTCTGGCTGTCCTGTGAGTAAATTGCTCAATCAGAGCACCAGGAACAGGATGCTCCAGGCACTTTCATCCCCTTCTGCCTCTCAGAATCAGATAGCCAACTTTCAGGCTGATTTGTAGAGGGAGTAGTTTACAGATTCTGTTCCTTACAAGTGGGAAGAATGTCCCCCAGGTCTCCCAGTGCAGTGGTTCTCAACCTTCCTAATGCTGACCTTTAATACAGTCCATCATGCTGCAGTGACCCTCAACCATAAAATCACTTTATTGCTACTTTACAACTCTAATTTTGCTGCACGAATTGTAGTGCAAATTTCCCATGGTCTTAGACAACCCCTGTGAAAAGGTCATTCAACCTCCAAAGGAGTTGTAAGTCAGGTTGAGAATCACTGTTCTAATGAAAATGACCTATCTGCCAGAGGATCCCAAGCCTGAAGCCCCTTTCCTCAACTGCTTTCCTTAAACTGTCTCACCCAGGCTAGAGAGCTGAGTGTTCTTCCAGAGGACCCAGGTTCAATTCCCAGCACCCACATGGAAGTTCAAAACTGTCACTCCAAGATCTGACACACTCACCCCAACATATATGCAGGCAAAACACCAATACACATAAGATGAAAATAAATTTTAACTCACCATGTCGCTTTTTTTTTCTTTTCTTTTTTTCCTCCTCCTCCTCCTCCTCCTCCTCCTCCTCATTTTTTTTGTTCTAGAGACCAAAGCCAGGACCTCATGCACGTGCTGAGCCCTTCCCACAGTTTTACTCTGATCATGACTTTTATGAAAAATGAACAGGTGAGAAAGTGTTATCTGGGAAGCTGCTGTTTTACAAGACAGGACATTGGACTGCTGTTCCCAGGACAGCTGTAGTGTACTCTTAAAGCCTGGAGGAAATTCCTGCAGGCATGTGCCATAAGTTATAACATTTAGCCTCTCCATGTTTTCGATCTTGTGTTCCTGGAGCTACAACTCCTCCCTTTGATTATCCAGATTCCCTCAACTCTGGGTGACTCTGAATTTCCTTAGTCAAAGCTGGAAAATATGCAAACCTGAGATTATTGCCCCATTTCCTCCCTAACCCTGTTCTGTCTCTGTGTGGCTGGAAACAAGGAGTTATCAAAGCAGAGTAGAAGAGCAACAGGGGGGCTGGTGAGATGGCTCAGTGGGTAAGAGCACCCAACTGCTCTTCCGAAGGTCCCGAGTTCAAATCCCAGCAACCACATGGTGGCTCACAACCATCCATAACAAGATCTGTCGCCCTCTTCTGGAGTGTCTGAAGACAGCTACAGTGTACTTGCATATAATAAATAAATAAATCTTAAAAAAAAAAAAAAAAAAAAAAAAAAAAAAAGAGCAACAGTGTGCTCATATACATAAAATAAAATAAATCTTAAAAAAAAAAAGAAAAAAAAAAAACTTAAAAAAAAAAAAAAAAAGAGCAACAGAGACTCTGGTCAGTCCTTGTGCTCTGCAGCTGATGCTGGACTCCATATGTATTATATCTGTGTGTCCCAAGGCATGTTCTACTTTGTAGGATACATAAAATCACTAATCCTTACATCCTTTAATAGTATAAAGTATAAAACCCACAGATTATTAATGCCAGATTCTTGCTTATTATTTCAGGATTTCTGAAATCATGCCTTGTAATGAAGGTTTTCCAAAACCCTTTCTATTAACATGCCACCTTAGGATAGAGGGGTTGGGTTGCTCTCCATCTACAATATATGACACAAAAGGAATCATTCCTTTCAGAATAAGGGTGTATTCAGCTTGTCTTCAGAATCTGCAGCTCTTCCCATCTCTCCTCCTGTCATTTACTCTGCTCATCACCCTCCCCAGATACGACCCATTCACATTTGTTCTGGATTGTTCATTATGGCCTATCTTGAATCCTGTGTCCTTATGAAAGAAACACCCAAAATCTTGGCGCATGCCTAAATAAAGAAAAGGGGAGGTATAACAGTGCTCCTGTAAAATCTAAGGTGAGAGAGGTAGCTTGCTCAGTGCTTAAGAATATTTGCTAATCTTCCAGAGCACCAGAGTTATAGTCCCAGTACCCATGTCAGGTGGCTTACAACTGCCTATAATTCCAGCTCCAGGTGGCCTGACAACCTCTTCTGGCCTTTGTGGAAACCTATGTGCATGTGGTACACACACAGAGAGAGGGGAGAAGGGAGAGGGAGAGGGAGAGGGAGAGGGAGAGAAAAAAGAGAGAGAGGAGGAAGACACAAAAAAATAAAACTATATCTTTAAAAAATAAAAATACCCCAAGAATCATAGACTATCAATCAAACAAACAAAAACAAGCCACCAGGCATGAGAAATCCTCTTTTGAGTTATTGGTCAAGATGTCCAAGAGATTCCCAAACTGTTATAGGATATTGTTGTTTCCCTTGGTTGGAGGTAGAAGGCAAGTCCCTATTGCTGAAGATACATGTACTTCAGATACAGGACCCAAAGAATCTGAGCTGAATCTAACCTTAAAGCCTTCTTTTGAAAACTAGATTTTCTGGTACTAGAAGGTATTATGAAAGCTTCTAAGGCAAGGATGCAATCAAAAGTCCTACCCAGATGTGATGTCTATGAAGCACAACAACAGCCAGCATGGTATAACAACCCCAAGGGTGCAGTAGCAGCAATTATGTATCTGGGTAACCAATGGCTCTCTGATTGGACACAGGCCTGCTCAACGAAAGGAAAACTATACCTGATGCTAGAAGCCTTGCTGACTACCCAGAGCTAGAGAAGTCACAGATCTTAGAGAATAACCTCCAACCACCACTTTATTAAACCAGCACAATCAATCCCTAACTACATCCTAAATATTTATCCTTACACCCACAGATAAGTGTAGTCCTAGCCTCGTCAAAGAAACTTCTCTTTGCAAGAGATGGAGACCATAAGAGAAAACCACAAAGAACAAGAGGTAATGTGGTGCCCAGTCCCAAGATGTATTCATTTACAGCATTATTTCTCTACCTAAGATTCAGGGATCACTGTGGGAGAGGGAGCAGAGGGATTGTAAGAGAACAAAATCAAGAAGTTTGCTGTAAGCTTGTGCCTCCTAAAACTGTCAGAGAAGCTACAGTCATAAAGTCTTCTCAGCATGGCTGCCTAAACAAAACTCAAACATGATGATAACACACACACACACACACACACACTCACACACACACATACATGCTAACATGAAAGAGGGAACTCTCGTGCAGCCTTAACCTTAGACAAAGGAAAAACTACAGGCAGCTTGGGAATGCTGCAAAAAGAAGAAATGGATTTCCCCAGGGAAGAATCCTCCTATTTGTCATTCAATACCAAGTTGTCTGTCCTGAGATCAGATATACACAAGTAAAGCTAAGTGTGCTGAAGAGGTTGTGTTTATATATATAGGAGTGTGTGTGTGTGTGTGTGTGTGTGTGTAACAATAATTAAAGAAAAAGAGCCCATGAATTTGAAAGAGAACATGGGGTGTATGGGAAAAGTTGAAGGAAGGAAAAGAAAAGGGGAAATGATATAATTGCATTATATATATATATATATATATATATATATATATATATATATATAATACATAAAGGAAAAATCTGCAGGGTCAAAATGTGTGGTACAGTGGCAGGACTCAAGCTTCACACTCACATGGAACTGGGTTCAGTTTCTAGCACTGAAAAAAATGACAGAGACATGAGAGGCTTTGGTATTCAGTATAGCTGTTCTTTGCAAAGTTCGGCCCCACAGATATACCCAAGCATTACTTCATATGGGAGGAAAATTCAAATGTACTACAGAGAGCTTGTTGTATCTTCTGCATAGGCTATATCAGTCACTTAGACTTTATGTCAATTAGTCAAAAATTCACCTAAGGATGCAACTCAGTGGTAAATTGCTGGCCTAATAGGCTCAAGGCCTTGGGATTAATCTTCACCTAGGATCAGCTACATGTACATATACGTACATGTCACCACACACACTAACATGCACACATACATGTATACTACACACACTAACATACATGCACAGTACTCACACACCCTAACACACTAATACACACACACCACACATGCACACTACACAAACTACACACACATATACACACACCATACACACATACATACACATCACACATGCATACTACACACACTAACATATGCACACATACACCATACCACACACATGCACACTACACACACTAATACACACACACATACACACACATACATACATACACATACACAAACACCACACACACACACACACACACATACTAACACACACACCTTCTTAATTATAATAACAACCATAACATATGGACATGCTTTTCACAGGGAAAAATTAATTTTCAAGCATCAAAGGGAAACCTTCTAATTGTAGAAATATGGCCAAGTTAATCAACTTGGAAGATGAATGGTCAGATTGTATTGACTTTGTCTGTTTTCCCTTTCCCAGAACAAGTTAAAAAATATTAAAGATTTTGCAAATAAGAAAACCATTCACCCAGTTGGTCATCAAGAAGTCGGGGATCTCATTCAAGCTGTCTTGAGAAAAAGTTTAGAGACTCTGAAGATCCACTGTCTAATTTGACAAGAAGTTCCAGGGTCATTTGATTTGGGACCAAAGAAAAGATGCTTTTTAATTAAGAAATCATTTTTTTTTTAAGCAAAATGCTTTTGGTCTAAGTTCTGAGTCTCTAGGAGACTCAAGGAAAGCTGCCACCACTGATCTATCCTTAGTAAGGTCTTCTACATAGGCTGGCCTGCAGCCCTGAGAAAGGACACCTGCAAAAATGAATGCAGATCTAGGCATGCAAGTAGGGATGCAGGGGCAGGGAGCATCTGTGCATCCAAAAGAGGCCACCCAGTTAGGTCTCCAGAAACGATGGTCACAAGCTGTAGTCTGGTGTGGTGGCTGGGAAGAGACAAATGCAAGCCTGAAAGTCAAGACTGGCTGGGGAGTTTGTGGAATGGGACTTTTCAGAGGGACTTCTCTTGGTCCAGGCTTCCTCTGATTTATGGGGAGACAAAGTGCACACACAGAACAGAGCAACAGGGAATGTAGAGGAGCTTCTCAGGACAAAGCCCTGAGCTGTTCTGGAGCTGTCCTACAGGGCTATTTCGAGGATGTCTGTTCAGATGCTAAATTGACCACATCACTGAGGACTGGCCTGGAAGATTTTTCCAAAATAGCCTCCCACTTGAGCTGAAAATGAAGCTTCAACCATCAATTGCAAGCCAGTTTGGCACTTCCATCCTGGCAGAGCCCTGCTCAGCAAAGAATGGATCTGATAGCCTAACTCTGTAGCATCAGCCCCTATAGTTTGCAAAGCTCTGAGCAGTGGCTGTCATTGCAGCATAGGCCCTCTAAACGCAGCAATTTGGGCTTCTCTGTGCAATCTGCTCCATTTTCTAATCATCTGGATGGTAAAGTAATTAGAAGGAGAAACATTCCAAAAATAAGAAGACCCACAGCGAGCTTCGGAATCCCAGTGTAAGCACACATATCATTTTGGGCCTCCCTGAAGCCCTGGGCAGGTATGATTTTCAATAATCAAAGGTTTTTTTCATATATTTGCTAATTGCTACTCTTGCATCTGAATGTTTAGTTTGAACTTCCAAGACCCAAGTGCCACTAAGGGTAGGCCTTTGTCACCCTGTCTTATGTCCTAGCTCAGCTTCCTCACAATGGAACACAGACTAGGTCTGTTCCTTCCCTATCAAAGTATGATTGGAGCAAAGAAGAATGGTGTTTGGGGAAGGGCTGAGTAGAGCATGGTAATTATACTCCTAATCATATGTAATTTAAGAGAAAATGAATAGATGTAGAGGCTGTTTAGACTTGACTGTAATTTCACAAGCAGAACACAGGCACCCTACTGTCACCTGGGTATCTTTCAAAGCCACCTCAGCTCTGTAGCCAAACAGTTAATTACAAGGGAGGAGTGCCTCCTAGCAAAGGCTGTCCTGAATGCACAGCCCAGGACAGCAATGGCAGCTCCTTCCCAGATGCTAAAGTTGTTCCTCAGTTGTGTCCCTAAGTCCTCAGGACTCACACTTCTAAGGGAGTTATTAAGAATCAGGGTAGATGGTCAGGCATCAGGATTCTACATTTGTCATCTTATTTGGTATTTACAATAATGTGACCAAGAACACTCTATTCTTGTTCACATTTCAAAGAAAAGTGAGGTTTGGGAGATTAAACATGTACCCACAGTTCTGCAGCTACTTACTTGCAAACAGAAACAGAATTAAAGTCAATAAATTAACATGGCAGACCATCACTTACCCAAAATATTCTTCTGTTTCTCTTCCTTTCCCTGTCTCTACCTCTCTCTGATCTTCCACCTATAAATACATCTCCAATGTCATTAGACATCAGTGAATGAAACCCTCATGAAAACAAACTGCTATTTGACATATGGGTTACCTTTTTTCCTTAAAGGAACTCACCTAAAACCACAGAGAACTGCATATATTGCATGCAGATATGTTTATATAATTGGAAAACATACATAGGGTTATATAGCAAGTTATATTTTATTTGTATGTATTAATATCTAGAATTATATTTTTAAGCTCCCTTATAGTAAATCTTTCCTCATTTTTTGCAAAAGGCCTCAAAATTTACATCTTTCATGCACTAGACATTCACTAGTATGTACCTCACATGCACTAGGCACGTACTAGCATCTGCATCACATGTACTATGCACCAATATAAAGTCATGTACTCAACACTAAGTACATCCTGAGAAGAGAAGGCCTATTTGCCATTCAAAAAGAGGTTACTTAATTAGAAATGGAAAATAATTTCCCATTTTGGTTGGTGCTTTAAATAAATGCCCCTCCCCAACCCCACTGCCTCATGTATGAGTCATAGGATGGGGTGTTGTGGCATGGTAATACGTGTTTTTATGTACTTGGGCTCATTTGTGCTGACATCGGATGTCTTCCCTTGACTGATCTCCCCCTGATGTATAAAGAAAGGGACTCTCTCACTTGAATTCAGCTAGTCTAGCTATCCAGCTTACTTCTGTCTCTGCCCCCTGAGTTTAGAGTATTGTAGGCAGGCTGCTATGAGTACTCAGCATTTATTTGGGTTCTGGGGATAAGAACATACTTACACAGCAAACACTTGAACTACTACTAAGCCATTTCTCCAGCCCAGTGTCCTTAATTTTCATGTAAATGAAGATAATTTTTAAACAGAGATAAGGTGAGGAGATGATTTCAATGACTTTTCCAGCACAAATGAACTGCCCAACTGCATCCACTGATACACTTGGTGACACTCTTTTAATTTCCTGATTCACATGTAGAAAATGCAAAACAGAATGAGAGGTAGAACTAATATGAACTTGGCTAAAAGTAATGAAAAATTATTAAGACAGAGAACTATTCCATCTATTTGTGTATGTGTGTATGTGTCTGTATGTGTTTGTGTGTGTGTATGTGTATCTGTATGTGTCTGTGTGTCTGTGTATGTCTCTGTGTGGCCCATGGTGATGGAGACTACCCTAGGGCCTTGTGTTTGCTAGGCAAACACTGTACCAGAGCTAAATCCCCAACTCATTCAGAATTTAAGCATCAATTACCAACTATACTTCTACACTGATAGTAACACACAAAAAAAAATTAAAAATTGTAAACTTTCAAAAGCTCACATGCCATTCAATTAGAAGGAAGACCATTCTCATGATCCTTCCCTGGGGGGTTACCTAGTCCTCTGCACAAAGATTATTCAAGTCAGTTTATGGGGAAAGCTGTGTCTCTCAGGCAGCATGAAGACAGTGTCTGGCAGGGGTCCTTTCCCTTCAGTTCCAGAAGAGCCTTGACAGATTTATCATCAAACAGCCGGATATAATCATGGCCACTGGAGGCTCTGCTCTATGACACTTCTAGCATAGAAAGCACTAGAAGTGACCAACTATTGCAAAAACTCTACAGTCTAGAATTGTGTACTCTAAAATGTACTAGAAACCAGGCATGGGACACACTCAAGAAGTGGAAGCAGAAGGATTTGGAGCTCAGAATCATCCTGAACTACATGAGATCTTGCCTCAAAAAATCATCATCATAATGATGATGATGATGACGACGATAATGATGATAAAAGAATGCAGTTAGTGCTGGCTATGGTCACATAACTATAATGCCAGCGTTCAAGAGACAGAGGCAAGAAGGATGCAATTTGGAGGCCAGCCAGGAAACATAGAAAGCTCTTGCCTATGAGAAAAGAGAGAGTAATGGGGAGAATGGATCAAAGAAAACAAGCAGTAAATTATGGCAAGGATGTTGGAGTCAGAATCGCTTATACACCAGTGCCACCACAATAGAAATCAGTATGTTGTTCCACAAAACACTAAAAATAGAATTACGTAAGCAGAAATAGCACTCCCAGGCATACACCTGAAAGACTCTGTCATACTTGCACTAAAAATAGAAATGATTGAAACTCATAGACATTTGCACAACCATATTTGCTGCTGTACTACTCACAATAGCCTACATATGGAACCAGCCTAGATGTCCTTCAGCAGATGAATAAAGAAAATGACTGGCCAGTCACAATGAAGAATGAATTACAGCATTGTGGGGAGATGGATGGAACTAGAGATCATGTAAGACAAAATGAAGCAGATTCAGGAAGCAAAACAGCACACATCTTCTCCCAAATGCAGGGTCTAGGTGGTTTTGTTGTTGTTCTGTTTTTTATTTTGAGACAGGGTCTTACTATGTAGCCCTGGCTAGCCCAAGACTTGCCATGTAGAAAACAGTCTGCCTGTCTCTGCCTCCTGAGCACTGGTATTAAAGGTATGCACTACCACACCCCAGAACATAGCTTTTAAATAGATGTGTAAGGTGTGAATTTGAGATGCATTCATGTTGAAAGCCTCTGGATGAATATGACATCCCATCCTTTCTTCTGGGTCCCCTAAGGAAAGGAAGACAATTTTAACAGCAGGCCTTTCATCATTCTGGGAAGGGGCCGGGTTTTGGTGGCTTAACTCCTTCATTGTCTTCATCTGGATTCTGTTGCTGTTATAAAATACCTGAGCTTACACAATTTAAAACAAGCAGGCATTTATTTCACTCACTGTTCTGGAGGGTGGGACATTCAAGATCAAGGTTCCAGTGTCTGATAAGGTCACTCTTGATATGTTATTCAGTGTTAAAAGGCAGAAGGGCCAGAGAGCACAAGACAAAAAAAAAAAAAAAACAAGTCTTCAGCCGCCTGAATGTGCCTAATCTCACAAGCTAAGCAGGGTTCAGCCTGATTAGACTTGATGGGAGAAGCAGGGAGACAAATTTGTCCATTCATGTGATAAACCAACTCCCAAGAGTTAATCCATCCCTGAGGCTGGACCGGCATGACCGGCATCATCACCTGCAGTACCCTTCCTTCTCTCAGCATCCCTGCACTGGGGATCCAGTTCCCACTATGGACTCTGGGAACACATTCACACCCTGCAATTACTTTGCTTGGACTGGGCTTGTCAATAACAACTTAGCAACTCCAAGTTCTTTGTCTTCATCACTAAACAGCCATCTTGCTTCCATGCCTTCCAGCACTTCACAGGTAGACACAGAGGCACACTTAAAAATCACTTGATGCAAAAACAATTTTTGCCCTTTATCAGTTGTAATGATGTATTTCTTAAATTTCAGTAGGACACATTTAAGGTTTCAGCATTGGTTTGATTTGGGCCACAGAATTCAAGTAACCCACTACACCATTTACTCACAGCTAGTGTTTTTTTAAAGTGCTTCTTCTCCATTGAAGTCTTGTAGCTCTTTCCCTCTGAAAGATATTTTTGCTTGAAGCTTTACTTTCTAGTCACTGGATAATTGTAACCAGAGTTTCTTTTCCTTCAATTTATACAATTGTGAAATTTGCTCCAAGACTAAAATTACTCTTTAAATTATGTTACTGCTTCCAGGTGTGCCTTCAAGGCCATCACTTGAGAAGCAGAAGTAGGTAGTCTCTAAGATTGAGTTGCATCGCTCAGGCAACATGAAGACAGTATCTGGCAGGGGTCCGCTCCCTTCAGTTCCAAAGAAGCCTTGACAGATTTATCATTAAACAGCCCAGATATGATCATCAAGATCTGCTTGGAATACCTAGAAAGTTCCAGGCCAGGGCTCTATAGTAAAATCCTGCCTCAAAACAACAGAAAGCATCACTGCCACATGCCACAGAGTAGATATAGCCTTCCAAGACACTGGTCCACTGCAAAGGTCGTCTTCACCTTCCATCCCACTGAACTCCAAAGAATGCAAAGTGTGTAGCCCTAAGATTAGAGACAGAACTGAAGTAGATTGTTCACTACCTACTCAATTCATTTTGCAATAGGTGATTCCAATCTGCCTTTGCAGTTAGAAAATGAGTCTTAGACCCTGCATGCTTCTGAGTATAAGTCCTACTATAAAACAGAAAAGGTGATTCTTGTGTTCTAGAAAAAGAAAAAGAAAAGGGGGAAGAGGAAGAGGAAGAGAGAAGGAAAGGTAGCACCCAGTCCCAGCGGCAGCTAGAATGTGATAAGTTGGCCTGGCCACAGGATTCCTGCCTAAACTAACAATTCATTTACGGCCACAGTTCACCGCCCCTGTCATCACTTACATGCCTCTAATTACCGCCCATCTGTTTCATGTTTGAAGTTTACAACACTTGCCCACTTCAGCTACACTAGTTTACATCTAACATCAAACACATGTTTGTGTTTACCACATACCAGTTCTGCATTCTTGAACTTAAAATTATATCAATTTATAATCCCATTAATGGAAAACTTATGAGAAGGATCCGGATCCTTTAATAAAATGAGAAAGAACAACCATTTGGATGCTGTTAAGAATGAGCCCATACCGAAGGCTAAATACTTAGATACACCATGCTCAGATAAGGGGGCCTCAGGAACTGCTGTCTTGGCTAAGAACAGACCACAGCTTGGAGTTCATTTTCTGGGACTCCATGTGTAGGCATGTGTTCTCATTGGAAAGATGAGTGATCAAAGAGACTATGAGTATTCTTTGTTCAAAGACGTATCAAATTTGTGGCTGGGAGTGTAGCTTCATGGTAACACATGCGGCTTAGTATGCATGAAGCCTGAGTTCAAGTTCAAACCCCAGTATATCTATGTGCTTGCTCAGATTTACACACACACACACACACACACACACACAAACACACCCACACACACTGCTGTTTTAAAATTGGGCCCTTCAAACTTGCCACTTTAAAAAATGTATTTCTGTATATGTGCATACATGTTTGATGTGGGGAACGGGACAGGAGTATGTATAGCATGGTACACATAGAGATCAGAGGAAAACTTCAGGGTTCTGTCTAGCTTTTATATGGGTGCTAGCTCCAGTCATAAGGCTAGCCAGGCAAATGCTTCACCCAGTAAGCCATCTTCCCCGGCCTGAACTTACCGATGTTAAGGGCAGGTTTGTAGATGAAGCAAGTTTCAATTTCAAAAATGAAAAGGGGCATGTCCCCATATGGCAACAGTCTCTCCATATACGGCTCCCTAGCACAGGCCAGATACATGTTTGGGCAACTATATCAACTGCTGACCAGCTTCCAAAGAAAACTACAGATAAGCACACTATTTAGATCTTGGACTGTTTCCAAAGGATTGCAGCTCTATAAAAAACATATTTTGGGAAGTATAAGAGATTAAGGTCTGGTCCCATATTCTCCCTTCCACATAAAGAAAGAACCCCTTCCCTCCTTTGCAATTCTACACTTTTGGTAAAGGGCACACAGACTCTTGATCACTTTTATAGTCTCACTAACCCTCTTTCTCCTGTTCCCTTCCCAACCCCAGAAGAAAGGAGCCTTTGTTTTGTTCCCCGAGGTCTCTAGCAACAGTAGTACAATGTCCAGAGAGATGCCTGTGTCAGTCCTAAAGGTAGGTGTTACACACAGAGACCCCTGATGAGTGTGGGTTCTGTAGGAATGAGTGGGGTCTACAAGTCAGGATGGCTGAGTGATCTCAGCGTGGGATCAGTGTCCTTGTCCCATCAGATCTGTCTGCTCCAACTACAGCCCTTTCCTCCTGCCTCATCCACCAGTGTCTTCTACCTGTTCCTCAGTAATTTCTAACTCTTCCTCCATTTGTAAAATGGCAAAACAGACACAGCATATTAAGCAGGTTTGAAAAATGCAACCCTACTTTAGCTGTACAACCAAGCATGGCCTCCTAGAGACCCAGCTTCCGGGAAACTCTAGGGTACAGAATCCTTACTGTCCGCATAATTCAAAGGTTTTTGGCTTGATGACATCACTGGCTACCTTGTATACAAATGATTTTCATACTCATCACCTTTTTGCTGACTTGGTCCAGGAAGCCTTGGCTTTGGCCAGCATGACACATAGCAGAGACAACCTTACAGGCTGGCCACCCCTAATTGAGCTCATCAGCAACTGGGTTTGTGGACACTATGCCACTGTCAGATTCCAACAATTGGATGGATGTACTGAGGATTGTGAAACTCACTTGGTGCCATGTGGTCACCAAAGGGTTGAAAAATCTTCTCCAAGTTCAGGAGCAACTGCCTCACCATCCTTGACTTTTCTCTTAATAGGAAACTTGATCTTCAAAACCAGTAACTAAGCCAGTGTTTGCTGGACCTCCTGGGACACTGTAGCACAGAAGTAAGCTAACATCCACACCAGACAGGCCCCAGGGAAGCTTGAAACTACCAACTGGGTGACTGTGATTAACATCCTAGTTCTTCGTTTCTGAAATACATGGCTATATAAGAAGAGAATAATGTAGAAACAGAAGCTGGCATAGAGGATCCTTGATTCCCAGCAGCTGATGATCTGAATTGTCCCCCAAGGTCACAGAGCTGGAAAATGCTCAGTCTTACATCTTCTACCACTTGTTTCCCCCTCACACTCAGGCTTCTATTGGTACAGAGGAGGAGCAATTCTGCTAGTGCTACCCTGCAAACTAAATCTACTAATGTTCAGGACTCTTAGTCCATTCAGACTGCTATGACAAATACCTTGGATTAAGGCAATTTATAAACAACAGAAGTGTGTTGCTCATGATCAAGTGACCTCAAGTTCTCTGTCACATGGGTGGTGTCAGGTCCCAAAGAAACCCTGGACAAACGGGCTAACTGTGGTGCTTATTACCACACCAAATTGTCTGCTTGGCCTCTAGGCTCTCACAGAATTGCAAGCACCTCTTGCAGAGTCCTGGCTCCTCAGTAGCACTTCTCACTATATCCCCTGCTCTAAACCTCTCTAACCCAGGAACCTCACCTCCCTTCCCCAGCTACTTTTATATAAACCTGTCATTGTGGTCATGAAGCTGGAGCTCTCTTAGTTCTCTCTCTCTCTCTCTCTCTCTCTCTCTCTCTCTCTCTTTCCCTCTCTCTCTCCCTCTCCCTCTCTCTCTCTCTCTCCCTCATATCTATAATAAAAAACATTCTCTTCAACCATACCTTGCAGTAGTCATGTCCTCATTTTCTTTCAGATGGCACTTCCCATGTATCCTTAAATGAAAAAAAAGATAACACTCTCCCTCATTTGGGGGTTTAGTTGTTCTCATTGTTTGTATTTTTGTTTTGATTTGGGGGCAATTGTGTGTATGTATGTGTATGTATGTGTGTGAATACATATGTCTATATGTATTTCACATATGAAAATATGAAAAAATAAATATAAATCTTTTAAAAGTGTCTCTGAGTAATAATATCTCTGGGTACTGTAATTACACCTTTTATTAATTTTTCTGATTTCTAATTTTATTCAAATGCTCAGAAGGAAAAATATTGCTGTGGATAAAACCCAGGGCTTTGTACATGCTAGACAAGGGCTGCAATGAACACTGCATGTGTTGCCATTTAAGGTAATCTTTGCCACCCCATCAAAATGTCAACCCCTACAGGTTTCTTAGGAAGACCTTACTCATTTTTCAAAATCTGTGTGTGTGTGTGGTGTGGGGTGCCTTTAAACTTTTTATCTGCAACATGGAGGGGTTACACTGAGCCCAGGTCTCCAGATCCTCTGAGTTCATAGCATTATGCTTTGAATCTCAAATATCCTACACAGGTTTGTCTTTGAACTCTTGATTTCCAGCCAATGGTACTACAAGGGGAGGCCAGAGAGTCTTTAGGACAGTGGTTCTCAGTCTGTGGGATTTGATCCCATTGTGTGTCACACATATCAGATATTTACATTACAATTCCTAACAGTAGCAAAATTATAGCTATGAAGTAGCTATGAAATGATTGTATGGTTGGTGGTCATCACAACATGAGGAACTGTGGTAAAGGGCTGCAAAGTCAAGAAGGTTGAGAACCACGGTTTAGGGAGTGCTGCCTAGGTGGCAGGCATGAGTCATGTGCATCCCTGAAGTTTAAGCCTGACTATCTCCTGCTGCTCTCTTCTTAGTTCGCCCTGATGTGAACAACTTCAACCATAGGCTCCCGCTGCCATGAACTGAGCTGTTTCACCACACCTCCCTACTGTGGCATCATGGTGGGATGAACCTCTGAAACCATGAGTCAAACGTGTACCTTTCTGCCAGGTGGTAGTGGCCCATACCTTTAGTCCCAGCACACAAGGACTGAGACTGGTCCTTCCTGGTGAGCCAGGGCTACACAGAGAAACCCTGTCTCAAAAAACAGACAGGCTAGAGAGATGGCTCAATGCTTAAGAGCACTGGTTGCTCTTCCCAAGGTCCTGGGTTCAATTCCCAGCAACCACATAGTGGCTCACAACCATCTGTAAATGGGAACTGATGCTCTCTTCTGGTGTGTCTGAAGAGAATGACACTGTATTCATATACATTAGATAGATAGATAGGTAGATAGATAGATAGATAGATAGATAGATAGATAGATAGATAGATAGATAAGGACCAGCCCTTTCAGCATCAGCCATTTAACATGAATAACGGAGGCTGAGGATGCAGCTCAGGCAGCAGAGTGCTTGCCCAGTGTGCAGGAAGCCCTGGCTTTAATCCCCAGTGCTGCATAAATCAAGGATGGCGATACATGCCAGTAATCCTATCAGTTGGGTGATAGAGAGGCAAAATGATCAGGTGTTCAAAGTAATTTTCAACTACATCACAAGTTTGAGGCCAACCTAGGACACAGAAGACCCTGTCTATAAATAAAATAAACAAATTTGAACAAGTGTCATTTATCAGGAAAACTCACTTCTGCTTTGAATTTTCTCCTTAGTTAGAAGCAGGAGGGCTGTGTCCTAGAGTTGATTGTGGGGACAAAACAGACCTTTGGGACCAGGAAAGGGCAGTTTCTTCAGCACCAGGAAGGATCCATTCAAAGTCGGAGAACTTTCAGGCACATATTAACATAAATTTTTGCAATCCAGTAAGACTTTAAGGGAAGGATTTCAAAGCCCATGTGTTTGCCTTGGGGGGCCCAGGGCCAGAGCAAAGCTTAGTTGTGATAGGCTCATAGTAACACAGCGTAGGTAGTAAAGGGAAATGGACAATTCCATGTTTACTGCAGAGGTTGATGTGGCCTCCTTTACATGGCTTTGAGGAAGTTCCTTCATACATCCCCAGCTGGATGGGCTTTTACAAAACCATTTCCTAGATTTAGTAACCCTTTGATATATCTTTGGGAGGAGGTTCCATTTGCAGTCAGAAATCACTATGGAAATGTACAGGAAATTAACCCCCCTGCACTTTCATTCCATCCAAAATGTTGATCACCTGACACTGAAAGAGTACTTCCATTTTCTGTGAGCAACAGAGCTAAATTGAGAGTTGACTTAATCCCATGTTTATGGAGTGATTAATGTCCCAAGTAACCAGGTTGGCTGGCAAGTTAATGCCTTCTTTCTTTAACCAAGTGCACAGGGCTTCTCGCCTTTGATCACGCAGTACATCTCTGCCACTGGATTCTAACGAAGCTAAGAGTCAAAATGACTTCCTGAACTTCCTCTGTGCCAGATGAACCTGGCATCCTTGGCTCACCAAGATTCCTACCAGAATGAGTTTTGCTGATTTAGGGGGAAGGGAAAATAAAATAAATTGGCAGTGATGCATACTTAGCTGAAGGATAATCTTCATAAGTATGTCAGCTAGGAGAGTCCAAGTGTGGTAGTGTGACTTATCTTGGCATGTCACATGGCTGGTGTTTAGTTTCATTTCTGTTGCTGTGATGATACACTCTAACAAATGCATCTTTAAGGGGCAAAGGGTCTCTTCAATTACTATTTGAGGTTACAATCTGTCACTGTGGGGAAGTCAAGGCAGGAACTGGAAGTAATTAGTCATGTGCCAAGAAAGAAAGTCCATGTGACTGCTTACTGCTCCATTCACCATCTCCTTTCTCATACAGTATAGGACCCAACCCCAGGGAATGGTAGCATCTACTTTTAGACTGTGTTTTCCCACACCAGCTAATCAAGACCATATCACACAGGCAGCCCCAGAAGCTGACTAGATCTAGACAAATGCCTCATTGAGACTCTTTTCCCTGGTGAGTTCTATATTGTGTCAAGTTGGCCATTAAAGCAAAGTATCAAACCCAGCCCTAGCAGCAGTGAAAGTGATGACTGCTTGTTGAGGTCTGGTCTCAATTTGGAATCCTGCCAGGTGCTTAGCTAGTTTCTTCTTGGTTACCCTAAGACAGTGATATGAAACTCAGACAGACAGATCCAGCAACTGACCCAAAAAAGTAGATCTAGATTTTCCCAACCCACAACTACCAGTCCCCCATCCCAAGCTGGCCTCCCTGATCATATAGTCTCCCATTGTCTTGCTTAGATTCACTTACTTACCTATTTACAACAGCTTCATTAGTGAAGTACTCAAATCCCACAGTGGTCATTCCCAAAAGCAGTGTAGCCAGGAACGTCATTCCCTCCCACAGCACTATCCCAAAAGCAGCAGCATCTGGCTTGCCACCCTGCCCACTCTGGAAAACACAGCTATTCTCCTTTGTGTAGGTAGTTCAGTCACTCAAACCACCATAAGAAATACCTGCCTCACTGTGGTGTCATCACTACACAGTCAGCATCCTCATGTGAACACTCCCGCACATATTCTTTTACTTGGTATCCTGAATGGAAGAGAAGAGGGGATGTTGGAGGAAACAGGAGGGAGAGAAGGAAGCAAAGGGAGGAGGGCAGTCACAAGAGCACCCTTGCCATCAACCTTACCTTCTGAACACACACATTTGGTCATATCTAAAATACACACACACACACACACACACACACACACACATCCTTCCTCTGCCCCCATTCCCAGAAGCACACCTTTGAAAAAAGACTTTTGACTGTAGGTTGAAGTGTGAGCTAATGAACCCCCATTTCTGTGGCAAGAGCACCAGTGTCTCACCTCCAGGCAGTTTGGGCAGATCAGGTAGCAGCCAACAGGTAGGAGAACAGCCCTGACCTTCACCTCAGACACAGTCCTTCTGGTCAAGGGAATGAACTAAGGGAGCCAAAGGACCACTCCTCAGGAAGGCAGGACTAGCCCTCCACAACAGGCTCACAGTAAGCTGTGCTAAAGAGAATAGTCATTAAAGATGAAATCATTCTTTAATGAGATGCTATACTTTTTCTTCCAAAATTCCTGCCTCCCCCCCACACACACACACACCACATAACATGGTTCTTACACCTGCCATGAGGCTCAGCTGAGCTGTCAGCCGTTCTGAGTCCAAACTCAGAAAAAAAAATGTAATTATTTCTTTCTTCTTTCTCTCTTGTTTTTCTATGCTGACTAGACTCCAAGCATGCTTTTACTGTTCCTTGAACTTCCTTCTTTCTGTAACGCTCCCTTCCCAGAAGGTGACTACCTGCTACCCTGGGGCTGAGCTCCATGCTATCTTAGCTCCAGGCTGTTTTACTTTTCCATTCTCCTCCTCAAGGCAGATACCAGGATTTACAGCTTGCTTGACCTGGAGTCTTTCTTTAAAATTCCTGCAAAAGGTATTTAATCTCTGAGTAAGACTTATGTATTCTCATCCACCATGAATACCATGAATAAAACAGTTTGCACAAACAAGGACTGTCTCATCCAGGACTGTTGCAGGGGAGGCCCCCATCATACAAAGCCAAGCCTAAGCCCCCACCCCTGTCCAGGGCTGTTCATGGTGGCCAGTGGACTCCCGTTGTTCCCAACTCCTCCAAGTCCCCAGCATCGTCTGGGTTCACAGGAGCATGGGAAGCACTGCCTCAGTCCCAGCCCCCACTGCTCCTCACTCAGAGAAACGCAGACTGAGGCCCTTATCTCAGACTGTGTTTCCCAGCATCCCAGTGGCTAGAATGCCAGTGGCGCATGCCTTTAATCTCAGCACTCAGGACGCAGAGATAGGTGGATATCTGAGAGCTTGAGGTCAGCCTGGTCTACAGAGTGAGTTCCAGGACAGCTAAGGATACAAAAAGAAACCCTGTCTCAAAGAACCAAAAAGAAAGGAAGGAAGGAAGGAAGGAAGGAAGGAAGGAAGGAAGGAAGGAAGGAAGGAAGGAAGGAAAAGGAAGGGAGGGAAGGAAGGAGGGAAGGAAGGGAGGGAAGAAGGGAGGAGAGAA
>NC_034604.1:292714-308200 GCF_900095145.1 Mus pahari | reverse complement strand
AGAAAAGAAAAAGGAAATAAAAAAAACAAAAAGAAAAGAAAGAAAGAAAGAAAGAAAGAAAGAAAGAAAGAAAGAAAGAAAGAAAGAACAAAACATTGTAAACAGGGTGAGACTCTCTCACACACATACACACACACACACACACACACACACACTCACACGTGCACATGCATGCAGTCACACACACACACACTTGTACCCATACCATGTCTTAACAACAGCTAGCTCATTTTCAGCACTTATTGAGTACCAGGTATTGCTCTGTGAGATCACATTGAATCTGCCTTTGAAATAGGTGCTATGCACCTGTGTTTTACAGAAATGAAATTAAGGTTTGGAAAGGTTAATTGATGCACACAGCTATGAAGGGACAACAGAGGCCCAAAGGGAACATATTAGGGTCTAGTCTAAGAATTCTACTAAGTAGCTGTGTGGCCTTGGGTCTATCAGGAAAGACATGGTCTAAAGTCTCTCTGGCAGTGCTGAGTTCTATAATAGGATGTAGTTAAGGTCCCTTGGGAAATACCTCACTCTTCCCTGTGGGCTGAAATCTAATTCATGGTTATAGTGGGTGTGAGTCTGATCTTCCTGTGGCAAAGCCCCATGGAATCCCAGGCATGAAATTCCTTCTAAATCGCTCACTGTGTTACCATGCATTAATGAGAAACAGCACACTAATTTCCCCCAGCCTCTTCTGCGATCTGTCTGTATCCCTGGATTCCTTTTCACTTGCCATTTAGATAATAGGGCGAAAACACTTCATTAAGTGTACAGGGAGGCATCTGGCTTTGCTTGCCCTTCTCGGATAACTCCACCCTGCCCAACCCAGGCTGTGAGGGTTCACTTCACAAATGATTTTCTTTTTAACACTAAGCCTGCAAAAATGAAGAACATAGGTTTATGGCCTTGAAGTTCACAGTTAAAAGTCTAATACCTGCCACTGTCAGTGCTGAGAAAGGAGCCCAGATCACACATGCTGAGCACATGCTCTACCTCACAGTGCTGAGAAAGGAGCCCAGATCACACATGCTGAGCACATGCTCTACCTCAATGATCTGCCCACAAACCCTCATCTTCCATTTAGGCATTCTCTGTCTTCTTTGTGGATAGCTTCTCGCCTAGAAGATTTGTAGTTTTAAAGTTAGCCTGAGCCAGCAAGGCATGCCAGCTCACACTTGTAGACTCAGCACAGAGGAGGCTAAACAGAGGTATCACTCCTGGGCTGGGGAGTGAATTCAAAGCTGGCCTAGAATACCCAGTGAGATCCTATCTCACAAAACAGAAGAAAATGAGGGAGAGCAGGGAGGAGGGAGGGAGGGAGAGAGGGAGAAATGAGCTGCCATGAAAGCCACTCACGAATAGCAGTTGGCCAGTAGCTCAGTGCTGGAGCATGGCCTTATATGTATAAGACCTTGTGTTCGGTCCTCAGTGCCCATCCCAACCATTTCATGATCTAAGATGAATAAGGCCTTGTGTTCTGTCCACAGTGCCAGCCATAACCGTTTCATGATCTTAGATGTATAAGTCCTTGTGTTCTGTCCTCAGTGCCCACCATAACCATTTCATGATCTTAGATGTATAAGGCCTTAAGTTCTGTTCTCAGTGCCCACACTAACCATTTCATGACCTCAGATGTATAAGGCCTTGTGTTCTGTCCTTAGTGCCAATCCCAACCATTTCATGATCTTGGATGTATAAGGCCTTGTGTTCTGTCCTCAGTGCCCATCCTAACCATTTCATGATCTTGGATGTATAAGGCCTTGTGTTTTGCCCTCAGTACCCATCCCAGCCATTTCATGATCTTAGATGTACAAGGCCTTGTGTTCTGTCCTCAGTGCCCACCCTAACCATTTCATGATCTTAGATGTTTAAGGCCTTTTGATCTGTCCTCAGTGCCCACCCTAACAATTTCATGATCTTAGATGTACAAGGCCTTGTGTTCTGTCCTCAGTGCCCGCCCTAACCATTTTATGATCTTAGTTGTATAAGGCCTTGTGTTCTGTCCTCAGTGCCCATCCCACCCATTTCATGATCTTATATGTACAAGGACTTGTGTTCTGTCCTCAGTGCCCATCCCAACCATTTCATGATATTAGATGTACAAGGCCTTGTGTTCTGTCCTCAGTGCCCACCCTAACCATTTCATGATCTTAGATGTATAAGGCCTTGTGTTCTGTCCTCAGTGCCCACCCTAACCNTGTTCTGTCCTCAGTGCCCACCCTAACCATTTCATGATCTTAGATGTATAAGGCCTTGTGTTCTGTCCTCAGTGCCCACCCTAACCATTGCATGACCTTGTATGCATTAGGCCTTCTGTTCTGTCCTCAGTGCCCATCCCATCCATTTCATGATCTTAGATGTATAAGGCCTTGTGTTCTGTCCTCAATGCCCACCCTAACCATTTCATGATCTTAGATGTATAAGGCCTTCTGTTCTGTCCTCAGTGCCCATCCTAACCATTTCATGATCTTAGATGTATAAGGCCTTCTGTTCTGTCCTCAGTGCCCACCCTAACCATTTCATGATCTTAGATGTACAAGACCTTGTGTTCTGTCCTCAGTGCCCACCCTAACCATTTCATGATCTTAGATGTATAAGGCCTTCTGTTCTGTCCTCAGTGCCCATCCCAACCATTTCATTATCCTAGATGTATAAGGCCTTGTCTTCTGTCCTCAGTGCCCATCCCAACCATTTCATGATGCAGTTCATCATTTCTTAGGGTCCATCTTATGCCCTAATTTTGTGTATTTTCACTCTTTAGAGACAGAATCTTATGCAGTCTAGGTGACTCAAACTTGCTATGTTGCTGAGCCTCCTGCCTCCACTTCCTGGGTTCTAAGATTACAAGTGTCACCATCATACTGCTTTTAACAAGTAGTAGAAACTAACTCCAGCATTTTATGCATGTCTAGCAAATGCTCTACCAGCTGAGATACCTGCCCTGCCCCTTTCTGTTTTTTCTCATTCTATTATTTTGTGTGGACAGAGGTTTGCCTGTATATTTGTTTGTGTTGTTGTTGTTGTTGTTGTTGTTGTCGTCGTCGTCGTCGTCGTTGTTGTTTGGGGTGCTGCTTCTGGATGACCTTTGACTTCTCATCATCCTACCTCTTTTTTTTGCCATTTTTTTCTCAGTGATGAAAATAGAACTAAGGGCACAGCACATGCTCTGCAAGTTCTCTATCACTGAACCACATCCCAGAGAAAACACATCTTGATATCTCTATAGAAAAGCCTCATCAAAATCTACTTAAAGGTAACAGCAGGAGAGGAGAAAGCATCCTTGACCACATCACCTTCCTAGATGAGACACAGCTTCCTGCCCCTGCAGCAAATAGAATTCCCTCCTGCAGACTTAAGAACATCCTACATGAGAAAAGAAAGGAGTTCCAGGAGCTGGGTCCCCACTCCCACAGCAAGCTGGCCTCTGGGAGTAGGATCCACAGAGTCATCTGAAGAAGACTGTGCAGTGCTCACACAGGGCAGTAGGTATTCTCCTCCCTACAAAACTTGAGGTGTTCAGCACTACATTCAAGAGGGATTGTTGAATGCCTGCAAGAGAACATCAGCCAGAAGAGAATGTGGGTGACCTGCAAGCACCCTGACCTTCCATCCTACTCTGGACATATATGAATAACTTCTCTAAGAGTTCCAAACTCCCAGCACAAACCAGTAAGAACTCTACATAAGTCCACTGATGTCGCCAGGCAGTGGTGGTGCAAACCTTTAATCCCAGCACTTGGGAGGCAGAGGCAGGTGGATCTCTGAGTTTGAGACCAGCCTGGTCTACAGAGTGAGTTCCAGAACAGTCAGGGCTCTACAGACAATCCCTGTCTTGAAAACAAAACAAAACAAAACAATAAAGCCACTGATGTCTGAAGCTGTGCTGCAGAAAGCCAACTCAAACTTGGAGTGATGTTGGACCACTCATGGCATGGAGAAATGTGGCCATAGAACTCCACAGGACATCTTCAAAACTAGATCTCTTTCAAATTACCAATAAATTCACAAAGTAGTTTAAAGGAGGGGCAGGTAGGGAGAGTGATGTTGGAAGATGGCAAGTTCAAGGCCAGCAGGGTCTATGTTATGAGAACATAGGAAGGAGAAAGAGACTGGGGATAGAGTTCACTGGTAGAGTACTTGCCTAGCACACAGAACTCATAGTGTCACAGAAAGAAAGAAAGAAAGAAAGAAAGAAAGAAAGAAAGAAAGAAAGAAAGAAAGAAAGAAAGAAAGAAGAAAGGAAGGAAGGAAGGAAGGAAGGAAGGAAGGAAGGAAGGAAAGAAAGAAAGAAAGAAAGAAAGAAAGAAAGAAAGAAAGAAAGAAAGAAAGAAAGAAAGAAAGAAAGAAACTGTCTTAGTCAGAGTTTCTATTCTACACAAACATCATGACCAAGAAGCAAGTTGAGGAGGAAAGGGTTTATTCAGCTTACACTTCCACACCACTGTTCATCACCAAAGGAAGTCAGGACTGGAACTCAAGCAGGTCAGGAGGCAGAAGCTATGGAGGGATGTTAATTACTGGCTTGCTCAGCTTATTTTCGTATAGAACCCAAGACTACCAGCCCAGAGATGGCACCACCCACAAGGGGCCCTCCCCGCTTGATCACTAATTGAGAAAATGCCCCACAGCTGGATCTCATAGAGGCACTTCCCAAACTTTCTCTGTGATAACTCCACCCTGTGTCAAGTTGACACACAAAACCAGCCAGTACAGAAAGAAAGAAGGAAAGGAAGGAAGGAAGGAAGGAAGGAAGGAAGGAAGAAAGAAAGAAAGAAAGAAAGAAAGAAAGAAAGAAAGAAAGAAAGAAAGAAAGAAAGAAANAAAGAAAGAAAGAAAGAAAGAAAGAAAGAAAGAAAGAAAGAAAGAAAGAAGGCAATGAGTGGGACTGAAATGCATTGTGCTCTTTCGTCATTACTCTTTCTGCCTCTGTCTATCAGTCAGTCTGTGTGTTTGTGCATGTGCATGTGTGTGTATGTGTGTGTGCATGTGTGTATGACTGTCTCTCTGTGTGTATGTATATGTGCATGTATGTGAGTTATGTGTCTGTGTGTGTGCACATGTCTGTGTGTTTGTGTGTGTGAGTATGTGTAAGAGTGTGTTTGTGTGTATGTGTGTGTACGTGCATGTATGTGTGTATCTGAGTATGTGTGTATGTGTGTGTTTGTGTGTGTGAGTATGTTTGTGTGTGAGTGTGTGTTTGTGTGTGTGCGCGTGTGTGTGTGTGTGTGTGTGTGTGTGTGTGTTTGTATGTGCTGTGCAGGGTCTTGCTGTGTAACCCAATCTAGCCTCAAAACCTTGGGCACAAGTAACCCTCCTGTCCTAGGCATATGGGACTACAGATGCAGATAGACACCACTGTATCCAGCATCATGCTACTTCTGACAGGCCTGGTGAGAATAAGATCCCTCTTAGAGCATTCAGCACTTAGAGTCTAGAGTTTACTTTGTATTCATGACCTAGAGAGTGTCTACAGCCAAGGATGCCTTCAACTGGCCAACCGTAGCCAAGAACCCTCAGAATCAAACGAACAGTGACTCTCTCAAGAAATAGAAGTCTGAGCCCCAAGCCAACACCCAGCAGATCCCTTGATAACTTTCTCTCCCTGTGGCCAACTCCGGTCCTGAACTGATGAACAGAGGATGACAGTGAGGACATCTCAAATCAGGCTAACAGCCTCATGCTCCAGAATTCTGACTTTTCTACTCAAAGGGTATCTGGGCTGCTGTGCTGGCTAATCCTTATCATCAATTCCACTGTATTTAGAATCTCCTAGAGCACACACCTATGGTGTATCTGTAAGGGACACAGGTAAAAAGCTATAAAAATGCCAAATCTGACTTCACAGGCTCACCAAATATACACTAATGGGGAAGCCCATTTGCTTCAGCATTCACTGTTGTGAACAAGAGCCAAAGAAGAAGAAAACCACCGTGAGGGTTACAAGAAGTTCCCCTCCCAAATCATCAAAGTTCTCAAGGTGTGAACTTTCAGATATGACATAAATGTCAGAAGTTTAATAAAGTAAATGTAAATAGTTACAATTAAGGGTTTTAAGAAGAAAAATACAAAGCATAAAGCAGCATTGGTCATTTCAGCAGTGGGGGAGTAAAGAAATAAGATGAATGTGATAAAAATGAAAACTAATAACAGAAGTGAAGTGTACACATCAGACACATCAGCCAATGATGGAAGCAGAGGGTAGCACCAATGGACATATCAGCCAATGATGGAAGTGGAGGGTACCACCAATGGATGCATCAGCTAATGATGGAAGTGATGGGTACCACAAATGGACACATCAGTTAATGATGAAAGTGGAGGGTACCACTAGTGAATATTTCAGTCAGTGTAATGTTTTCATTCTGTTGCTACAATAAAATACTTTGACTGAAAGCAACCTAGAGAAGGAAAGAGGTTATTTCATCTTACACTTTCATGTCACAATTCATCACTGAAGGAACTCAGGATAGGAATCCAAGATCGTGAAGCCAGAAATTATGGAGAAACTTCATATAGACTGGCTTAGGCTCATTCTTTTTTTAAAACTTATTTTAATAGATATTTTCTTCATTTACATTTCAAATGCTATCCCGAATATCCCCTATACCCTCCCCACACCCTGCTCCCCTGACCACCCACTCCCACTTCTTGGCCCTAGCATTCCCCTGTATGGGGCATATAAAATTTGCAAGACCAAGGGGCCTCTCTTCCCAATGATGGCCAACTAGTCCATCTTCTGCTATATATGCAGTTAGAGACACGAGCTCTGGGGGTACTGATTAGTTCATATTTTTGTTTCACCTACAGGGTTGCAGACCCCTTCAGTTCCTTGGGTAATTTCTCTAGCTCCTCCATTGGGGTCTCTGTGTTCTATCCTATAGATGACTGTGGCATTCACTTCTATATTTGCCAGGCATTGGCATAGCCTCACAAGAGACAGCTGTATCAGGGTCCTTTCAGCAAGATCTTGCTGGCATATGCAATAGTGTCTGCATTAGTGGCTGATTATGGGATGGACCCCCAGGTGGAACAGTTTCTGGATGACCCATCCCATAACTTAGCTCCAAACTTTGTCTCTGCCACTTCTTTCATGGGTATTTTATTCCCTACTTTAGGGAGGAATGAAGTATCCACTTGCTGGTCTTGCTTCTTCTTGATTTTCTTGTGTTTTGGAGATTGTATCTTGGATATTCTAGGTTTCTGGGCTAATATCCACTATCAGTGAGTGCATATCAAGTGAGTTCTTTTGTGATTGGGTTACCTCACTAAGGATGGTATCCTCCAGATACATCCATTTGCCTAAGAATTTCATAAATTCATTGTTTTTAATAGCTGAGTAGTACTCCATTGTGTAAATATACTACATTTTCTGTGTCCATTCCTCTATTGATGGACATCTGGGTTCTTTCCAGCTTCTGGCTATTATAAATAGGGCAGCTATGAACATAGTGGAGCATGTGTCCTTATTACCAGTTGGAACATCTTCTGGGTATATACTTAGAAGAGGTATTGCTGGATCTTCTGGTAGTACTATGTCCAAATTTCTGAAGAACCGCCAGACTGATTTCCAGAGCGTCACACACATGCACATGTATATATACACACACACACACACACACACACACACACACACACACACACACAGATGTACACAGCAAGGAAAAAGGAAATTAAATATAGAAATAAATTACTAAGCAGAAATAAACTTTTAAAGTAAAGATACACAAAATGAATATCCATTTTTGTTTTGTTTTCTTTGTGTTTGATTTTAGCAGTAGGGTCTGACTCTGGGCTACAGGCATGCTGGGTAGACTAGTGCACACAAGCCTCCACTCTGTCACTACACCAGTTGACAGACTCTATCAAATTCCTACAAACACGCCTATATAATTACCTCAACTCTGGTTCTTACATCATTGTGAATGAGTACCAGTTTGGAGCGCAGTCCCAGTGTTGTACACCTCCCTCCCTATCAGCCTGCCCTATTAGATGCAGGGAAATTTTGGAGAGCTGTTAAATATGCTGAGGGGGGACCAGGCATTGGGTGAGGGCAGCCTGCAGAATCTCACTTGGCTTTGAATCAGTTTGACCTCTAGGAGACAAGCCTCACTGAGGACTCTGGAATCTAAGCTTTTAAGTCTCCCCACACAGAACTGCCAAGGGCATCCAAGTGTGACCAGGAATTGCTCTCAGTAACTGCTCCCCTGTCCCATTTGTTTTCCTTTTTTCGGTCCAAGGGGAAATAATTAATTTCTTCTTACTCTTCTAATATTCCTTCATGTTTTCTTTTTTTCTCCATATCCCCCCTCTTGATTTATCTCTCCCCCACTCTCTCAATCTCTCTTCCCTTCGCTCCCTCTATACATTTAATTTAAGCAAAACTTGGAAAAGTTAAGCATTGACCTTTTATACATGAGTCATTTAGTGGCCTTTGCATGCTAGTCTCCAGAAGAATGTTCCATATCACCTGACATGCCATCTGATTCTAGCACTTTCTCAGTGCCAGACGATCCCCACCACACTAATGCATTTTGTTCTGAGATACCAGCTCTAAACTGTCTGTAAAGGAACTGCATTTCTGCGCTGCCTGTCTCTGAGCTGTTCATCTCTGGGCTGTGCATATCTGGTCTGTGCATTGTGGGGAATTGCAGGCTGGTATCCAGTCGAGCTGAGGTCTGAACCCCGATGGTCATAATTCACCTACATGACATGGTAGGCGTTCCCTCATGCTCCTGGAATTCCGGCCCCTGCCTAAGTTACTGCCCCCCACATCCTCCACAACAGAAGCATGGTCAGTAGTCGTGTAAGCAATGACCCACGCTTCTGACCTTCAGGCTAAACTCCTCCCCAGTTACCTTGCTCTCTCCTCCCAGTTACCTTGCTCTCTCCTCCCCAGTTACCTTGCTCTCTCCTCCCAGTTACCTTGCTCTCTCACTCCTTTGTTCCTTTACCTCTCACTTCCCTCTTCTCTTCCCTTTCTCTTTGTCTTCTTATTTCCTCTCCTCTTTCCCTTTTCCTCTCTCTTTCTCTCTAGCCTTCCCCCCTCTCTCTTCTACCTTCTCTCTTTCCCCTGCATTTCTATAATAAGCTCTTAAACCATAGAGAGTCTCTGCTCCTTCTAGAACCCACTGCGCACTCTGGTCAGTGTTGGGAACTTCTTCCCTCATCCCTCTTTCCTATAACCCTGGTGGCTTTCCCAAAGTAGCTCCGGGGTCCCCAGGCAGGGCTGCCCCTTGGCCACCCCCTGAAGAGTGGGATAGAGGTATGCCCACCCAGGGATGAGTGGATAGGGTAGGTAGCAGCCCTCCCATGCCTGACTGACCAGAGAATAGGGAAACTCTGGCGGGGCGTGGGTCTCTTTTCCCTTCCCCTACTTCCCCCGGGTCCCCCTGCCCCCCCCCCTTTATTTTTTGTTCCCAACAGTGCATTTCTAAGCTGGGGATCTGGGCTGTGTGGCTCTTGGCTGTTCATCTCTGAGCTATGCGACTTTAAATTATGCATCTTTAGACTAGCTGCTGATTCCAAAACAGAACATCATCTTTCTACAAATTCAGCTTACTCATTTCTGAAATGAGATTCTTTGGGGTAGTATTATCAATAAAGTGAACAGATTGCCAAACCATGGGTGGGAAGCCTGGGCTCTTTGAATCTCTTTAGTGAAGAATTCACTTTGGGGATCAAATTCCAGCTTCAGGGCACATTGAAGATTTACAAATGCAATTTACATTTTATGATTTTGCAAAATAAATTCCGACACTAGTCACTGAAATTTTGAAATTGTTCCCCTCTCTCTTTTGCTTTAATTTTGCTATTATTTGTTTATTGGTTTTTGGTTTTGTTTTTGTTTTAAAGACAACATCTCACTATATTTCGATGGCTGTCATGGATCTCAGTATGCAGACCAGGCTAGCCTTAAACTTGTAAGGCTCTCCCTGCCTCAGCCTCTCCAGTGCTGGACTGCAAGCACTAGTCAGTGTGCTCTGCTCTTCTTAAATTAAAAATCAAAAGGTGGGGATACAGCTCAGTAGCAAAGTCCTCAGTATGCATGAGTCCTAGGGTCAGTATCTAGATTAAAAGTGAAACAAAACAAGCAAAGAAACAAACAAAGAAAGAAAACAAGCAAAAACCACACATCAAAACAATTCTGGACTGGGAACATAGCTCATTAGGTTAACCCAGCAAGGATAAGATGAGGTTCTATCCCCAAGAGAAGGCACCCTAGGGGTGGTACGGGAGCACTGAATGAGTAAGTCTAATATAGCATTTCTCTATACAGTTAATATTTCCAGGGGGAAGTTACATACATACTTTTAAAATGTCTTAACTGGATGTAATGGCCCATACTTGTAATCCCAGCACTTAAGAGCCTAAGGCAGAAGGATTAACACCAAGTCCAACACCAGCTTGGACTTCATGGGGACTTTGAGTTGAGATAAGTAGTTATGTGAAGTCCTGTTTCCCCAAAACCAAACCAAACCAAACAAACCCATGTCACAAATAATTTCATTCGCTAATATAAAGCATGGAATGGTTTCTGCTTCTTTGACTTGCAAGCAGGATGTGCGAGGAAGCGGGAAGACTGGCACTGCTTTTTCTTTTGTCTTCCATGCCCATCAAGAACCAAAAGAGAGGGTGAAAAGTTAATAATGTCCTTTTCTCATCCGTGAAAATGAAGGCCATTAGAAAATAAAGCCCTTTCCCAAATGAGCCAGGATGATCGACACATAAAACCGAAATCTAACCTCACAAATTAAATCTGAAAAGAAGAGAGATTTCTTCTCATTCTGGAAATAAGAGAAGCAGAGAACCTTCCTGGTAGCCCTAGAGGAATGGAACAGGGCAAACGAAACAGTACTTGTTCATGTGCAATAAGACTTTTCCTTCCTAAAAGGTAGACACTGTTACAAGCAACCTTCCCTGCCAACACTGATTGGATTGGGAGTCACTTAGGAGACACACCTTTGTGGTGTCCCCAGAGGGTTTAATTAAGAAGGGAAACCCTGCCTGGAATGTGATATCACTGTCCTATAGGTTGGGGCCCTGGCTGAATAAAAATAGAGAGTGGGAAAGGACCAATTCCAGTATTCACCTCTTTGCTTTCTGACAAAGAGCAGAATGAACAAATTCCCTTTGCTATTTCTGCCCTGCTGCCTGCCTTAATGGACAGTGAGACACATTAAACCTTCCTCTTTAAGGTCCCTTTTCTCAATCTGTAGGTCTTGACCACTTTGGGGGTTGCATATCATACATTTATATTAGGGTTAATAACAGTAGCAAGTTACAACTATGAAGTAACAACAAGATGGCTTTATGGTTGGGGGTCACTATTAGCATTCTTTCTAAACTCCACCCCACAGTTACCTGGCAACAGCCAGGTATGCTTCTCTCCACAGTTACCTGGCAATAGCCAGGTAGGTCTGGCCCACTATAAAAGGGGCTGCTTGTCCCCTCCTCCCTCTCTTGTTCTCTTATTTCCCTCTTGTTTCTCTCTTGCCTCCTAGGGCTCTTCCCTTCCCCCTCCCTTCCCAATTCCCTTCCTACTTCTCTCCATGTGTTCATAGCTAGCCTATACCTCTCTCTCTCTCTCTCTCTCTCTCTCTCTCTCTCTCTCTCTCTCTCTCTCTCCCCCTTTCTCTGTCTCTACTACCCTCTTAACTCCCCACTCCATGCCTAGAATTAACTCTATTCTATACTATACCATCGTGTGGCTGGTCCCTCAGGGGGAAGGGATGCCATGACATGGGCCCGCTGAGACATCCCTTTCCCCCATACCTCACCATACCCCCATAGAATATATCTCCTCTCTCTTTATCTTTTTATAAACACATCAGTCACCACAACTTAAGGAACTGTATTAAAGGGTCACAGCATTAGAAAGGCTGAGAACCACTGCTTAAGCTGCTTTACTCACAGCACTAGGAAAACATCAAGTAACTGGTCCATCACCATATCAAGTAACTGCTGCATCACCACATCAAGTAACTGCTGCATCACCACATCAAGTAACTGCTGCATCACCATATCATACACCACCATATCAAACAAAGTGCTATTGTGAAGTTTCCATTCAGAGATAAAACTTTGTGAACTTGACTTTTAATATTTCTGCATTCACTTGAGAAGAGTGTAGCCAGGTGGAGTGTTCTTAGGCAGAACCCAGGTCTGAACATGGAAGTAGATGAATCACCCAGCAAGTGTTTTTCAGCTTTGAGCTAGGCAGAACACTAAAAACTGCAAGATGAATCTTCTATCCTGGGTCTCTAAGAGACCAGTCCATGCAGGAGAGCGCATGGGCCACAGAAGCAACAGAGCTTCTTGGACAGGGCCCCTTCAGGCCTTCATCCTCAGCAAGGAGGAAGAGCTGATCCTCAGACCTCTGTGCACCTTACACACCAGAGGAGATCATGCTTGCAGAGAGTGCTCTGATCCCTGAGATCAGGAGAATGTTGGACCCTCAGGAGTACTGACAGAGGATAACAGAATAACAGAAGGAACAAGCTTCAGCCAGAGACAGCTAGAATAACTAACACTAGAGATTACCAGATGGCAAAAGGCAAAGCTAAGAATTTTACTAAAAGAAACCAAGACCACGCGGCATAATCAGAACTCAGTACTCATATCACAGCAAGTCCTAGATACTCCAACACTCCCGAAAAGCAAGATTCGGAATTAAAATCATATATTATGATGCTGGTAGAGGATTTTAAGAAGGATAACTCACTTAAAGAAATACAGGAGATCACGGCTAAACAGGTAGAAGTCCTTAAAGAAGAAAAACACAAAATATCCTTTAAAGAATTACAGGAAATCACTGCCAAACAGGTAGAAGTCCTTAAAGAGGAAACACAAAAATCCCTTAATAACAGGAAAACACAACCAAACAGGAGAAGGAATTGAACAAAACCATCCAAGATGTAAAAATGGAAATAGAAACTGAAGGGAAATGAAATTTAAAATGAAATTTAAGGCCTGGGATTCATTTAACTTATGTCCAGAGAAATAGTTGTTTGTAAGCTTGGAAGCCTGAGGTGGAGAGGACAGTGAGACAGGCCTGGGCACGCCCAGGCAGGCCATTGTTGGAACATTCCTGGGACTGAACCATATGTTCCGCAGACCCTCCCCTCAGGTCTCCTAGCATTCCTGACTTGCACGTACCATCCTGCAAATGTGTAAATTTAAATGAACCAATCGCATGTAACCACGCCAATTCTCCCCACCCCCCCGACCCTTACCCTATAAAGACCTCAAGCTTTTGGGCCAGGTTGTTGACTTCCTCTGTCTCCTGCATGAGATACGAGTTGAACTGGAGCTCTGCCAATAAAAGTGCCTCGTGTGATTACAGTAAGAAGGCCTGTCTGACGAGTTCCTGGGGCACCCTAACTCCCATGACCAAAGGACCCGAGGGAGTTCCTCATGAGGGGGTCCTACAGAAACAATAAAGAAAATGCAAAGGGAGACAACTCTGGAGATAGAAATCCAAGGAAAGAAATCAGGAGCCATAGATGCGAACATCACCAACAGAAAACAAGAGATGGAAGAGAGAATCTCAAGAACAGAAAATTCCATAGAAAACATGGACACAACAATCAAAGAAAATGCAAAATGCAAAATGCAAAACAATCCTAACTCAAAACATCCAGGAAATCCAAGACACGATGAGAAGACCAAACCTAAGGATAATAGGTATACACAAGAAGGAAGATTTTCAACTTAAAAGGCTAGTAAATATCTTCAACAAAATTATAGAAAACAACTTCCCTAACCTAAAGGAAGAAATGCCCATTAACATACAAGAAGTCTAGAGAACTCCAAATAGGTTGGACCAGAANAGAAATTCCTCCTGACACATAATAATCAGAACAGCAATTGAAATAAATAAAGATAGAATATTAAAAGCAGTAAGGGGAAAAGGTCAAGTAACATATAAAGGCAGNCCTATTAGAATTACACCAGACTTCTCACCAGAGACTATGAAAGTCAGAAGATCGTGGACAGATGTTATACAGATCCTAAGAGAAGATAAATGCCAGCCCAGGCTACTATACCCAGCAAAACTCTCAATTACCATAGATGGAGAAACCAAAGTACTCCATAACAAAACCAAATTCACACAATATCTATTCAATAATCCAGCACTTCAAAGGATAATAAAGGGAAATCTCCAACACAAGGAGGGAAACTATACCCTAGAAAAAAAAGGAAGTAATTCTTCAACAAACCTAAAAGAAGATAGCCACAAGAACAGAATATCAACTCTAACAACAAAAATAACAGGAAGCAACAATTACTTTTCCTTAATATCTCTTAATCTCAATGGACTCAATTCCCTAATAAAAAGACATAGACTAACAGACTGACTATATAAACAAGATCCAACATTTTGCTGCTTACAGGAAACCCACCTCGGGGACAAAGATAGACACTATCTCAGAGTAAAAGGCTGGAAAACAATTTTGCAAGTAAATGGTTCCAAGAAACAACCTGGAGTAGCCATTCTAATATCAAATAAAATCGACTTCCAACCCAAAGTTATCAAAAAAGATAAGAAGGGGCAATTCATACTGATCAAAGGTAAAAATCTACCAAGACAAACTCTCAATTCTGAATGTCTATGCTACAAATACAAGGGCATCCACATTCATTAAAGAAACTATAGTAAAGGTCAAAGCACACATTGCACCTCACACAATAATAGTGGGAGACTTCAACACCCCTCTCTCATCAATGGACAGATCCTGGAAACAGAAAATAAACAGAGACACATTGAAATTAACAGAAGTTATGAACCAAGTGGAGTTAATAGATATCAACACATTTTGTCCTAAAACAAAAGGATATACCTTCTTCTAGGTACCTTATGGTATATTCTCCAAAACTGACCATATAGTCCATCACAAAACAGGCCTCAACAGATACAGGAAGATTGAGATAATCCCATGCATCCTGTCAGACCACCATGACCTAAGGCTGATCTTCAATAACAACATAAATAATAGAAAACCCACTTACAGGTGGAAGCTGAACAACACTCTACTATTGACAACTTGGTCAAGGAAGAAATAAAGAAAGAAGTAAAAGACTTTTTAGAATTTAATGAAAATGAAGCCACAACATACCCAAACTTATGGGACACAATGAAAGCAGTCCAAGAGGAAAACTCATAGCTCAGAGTGCCTTCAAAAAGAAGCTGGAACAAGCACACTCTAGCAGCCTGACAGCACACCTAAAAGCTCTCGAACAAAAGGAAGTAAATTCACCCAAGAGAAGTAGACAGCAGGAAAAAAATCAAACTCAGGGCTGAAATCAAGCAAGTGGAAAAAAAAAAAAAACATAAAAATAACCAAACCAGGAGCTGGTTCTTTGAGAAAAATCAACAAGATAGATAAACCCTTAGCCAGACTAACTAGAGGGCACAGAAACAGTATCCTAATTAACAAAATCAGAAATGAAAAGGGAGACCTAACAATAGAACATGAGGAAATCCAA
>NC_034604.1:291189-292029 GCF_900095145.1 Mus pahari | reverse complement strand
GGATAAACAGGATGAGAAAGAAATTAGGGAAACAATACCCTTCACAATAGTGACAAATAATATAAAATAACTTGGTGTGACTCTAAATAAGGAACTGAAAGATCTGTATGATAAGAACTTCAAGTATCTGAAGAAAGTAATCAAAAATCTCAGAAGATGGAAAGATCTCCCATGCTCATGGATTGGCAGAATTAATATAGTAAAAATGCCGATCTTGCCAAAAGCAATCTATAGATTCAATGCAATCCCCATAAAAATTACAACTCAATTCTTCACAGAGTTAGAAAGGGCAATTTGCAAATTAACCTGGAATAACAAAAATCCTAGGATAGAAAAAAACTACTCCCAACTATTAAAGAACCTCTGGTGGAATCACCATGCCTGACCTCAAGCTGTACTACAGAGCAATTGTGATAAAAACTGCATGGTACTGGTACAGCGACAGATAGGTAGATCAATGGAATAGAACTGAAGACCCAGTAATGAATCCACACACCTATGTTTACTTGATCTTTGACAAAGGACCTAAAACCCAGTGGAAAAGGACAGCATTTTCAACAAATGGTGTTGGCTCAACTGGCAGTTATCATGTAGAAGAACGCAAATTGATCCATTCTTATCTCCTTATACAAAGCTCAAGTCTAAGTGAATCAAGGAACTCCACATAAAACCAGAGACACTGAAACTTATAGAGGTGAAAGTTGGGAAAAGCCACAAAAATATGGGTACAGGGTAAAAATTCCTGCACAGAACAGCAATGGCTTGTACTGTAAGATCAAGAATCAACAANTGGGACCTNATAAAATTGCAAAGCTTCCGTAAGGCAAAAGACACTGTCAA
>NC_034604.1:266949-290426 GCF_900095145.1 Mus pahari | reverse complement strand
GAACACACATGATATGCACTCACTGATAAGTGGATATTAGCCCCCAAAACTTAGAATACCAAAGATACAATTTGCAAAATACATGAAACTCAAGAAGAAGAAAGACAAATGTGTGGATACTTTGTTTCTTCTTAGAATGGGTAACAGAATACTCATGGAAGGAGTTACAGGGACAAAGTTTGGAGCTGAGACAGAAGGAAGAATCATCCAGAGACTGCCTCACCCAGGGATCCAGCCCATAAACAACCACCAAATCCAGACACTATTGTATATGCCAACAAGATTTTGCTGACAAGACCCTGACATAGCTATCTCTTGTGATGCTATGCTAGTGCCTAGCAAATACAGAAGTGGATACTCACAGCCATCTATTGGATGGAATACAGGGCCCCCAATGGAGGAGCTAGAGAAAGTACCCAAGGAGCTGAAGGGGTCTGCAACCCTATAGGTGGAACAACCATATGAACTAACCAGTACCCTCAGAGCTCGTGTCTCTAGCTGCATATGTAGCAATGGACAGCCTAGTCAGCCATCAATGGGAGGAGAGGCCCTTGGTCTTGCAAAGATTATATGCCCCAGTACAGGGGAATGCCAGGACCAGGAAGTGGGAGTGAGTGGGTTGGGGAGCAGGGCCGCGGAAGGGTATAGGGCATTTTCGGAGAGGAAATTAGGAAAGGGGGTAGCATTTGAAATGTAAATGAAGAAAATATCTAATAAGAAAAAAAAAGGGAAAAAACTGCAAGATATAAGGACCCATGGGATGAACATGGAACAAAAGAACAACACACATTTATACGCAGACAGTAAGAATATAAATACCCCTCCTTTCTATTTCTAACCAAGAGACAATGTACTGATCTTAACACTTCAGCAAATGGGAAGAAGTTCCCCAACACAAGTCTATTCCATTGTCATATAATATTCAATTCACAGAGGCAGAAAAAAGGATAAAGTTTAAAGTTGTTTTTTTTTTTTTTGTTTTTTTTTTTTAAACAAAGGGGTCTCTATATGTTTCGTTAGTTTACTGGTATTTTTTAAAAAAATCTTAGCGGATTTTTGCTGTTGACTTGTTTTATTTGGACTTTATGCTTTGTTTTGTTCCAGATTTTTTTCAGAAAAGTCTAGCAAAAATCACCATGATTGTTTCAAACTATGTCTAACAGCATTGTCACTAATTCTGTCTGTTACAGAACTAGGAATATTTTCACTCCTCTCTCAAGTACTCTAGTCAAAATCGAGAGTCTGAGTCTTATTGTAAATGTAAATTCAATTATACATAGTATTGCAAATGGGCAATGCTTTGTTGGTCAAAAAAGGAAAGATGGCCCCAAGCGTAGAACTGTGTGCACCACTTTCCATCTTCTTGAAACAGACTTTAATAGTTTAATTATAATTAGAGAAAGGAGACATGATTCTAAACCTATATTGAATTAATAATGAGAGCTAAAAGTATAAAAGAAATAAATGCATGGAAACACATGAGAAAAAGCTTATCTATATTTTAAAGTAGCATTAGTAATAATTCCTCTTCAATAATGTCTTTTTTAAGATCAAAGGGCTCTAAAGGTGCCTCAGGATTCTTAAGGCACATATTTGTGATACAAGGAAACCACTGCGATTTCGTTTTACAAATGAAAAGGATGTTAGCTTTCAGTGGCTATCACAAATACCTGGAAAATCAACTTCAAAAGAAAAAAGGTTTATTCTGGCTCACAGTTTCCAAGGTACTTGTTAACCCTATGACTTTAAGCCTGTGAAAGTTCCCATATAATGGCAGGGGTATGTGGTTGATCAACTGGCTCTATTATGATACCCAGGCAGGGAATCAAAGAAAAGACCAGAGGCTCCTTATTTCCTTTCAGGGTGTACACTCCAGGCCAGGCACCCTTCTACTAGTGCCCACCTCTTAGTGGTTCCACCACCTTCCAGTGGTGTCAAGCTGTAGATCAAACCTTTCTTACACAGTCCTTAGTGGTCCAGTCCACGTTTGAACTATTCCAACCTGGAGGATACAGAGTTCTTGACCAAGCTGTTTCTCTTTTCAAAACTAAAAGTAGACTTCTTCTCAATTGTACAGTAATGACTATGAGCCAGGAGACAGATTCCCGAAGCTGTCCCTTGTATTGTCTCTTACACTAGTGGTCACAGAAGTCACTGTCTGCATCATGTAAGGCAAGTCTTCAATCCTCTCTGTAGAGTGTCAGAGCTACACAGCTATGCATCCATGAGAGACAAACATTCTCTCAGCTAGCCCAAGGGGAGTAAGCTACACCAACATGACTTCTGGTTACCACCATGAGCACTAGTTTGGTCAGAATGCAGATTACCTTATCAAGCATATATCTAAGTGGCCTTGTTAATTCAGAGTACCACAATAGTGTCAGTTTCTGCACCTGAGAGATGTTGTAGCATTCTCCCAGCTTGTGCAAGAGATACATAGCAAGACTCGGTAGCAACTTTTGTCACAGCTCTCCCTGGAGCCCACCTTCACATCTCCAGTGACAATAGGAAGAGAGCTGTGTTTGTGCCCCTAGAACAACAGTAGACTAAATAGACTGAAGGTACCTTGCTTTCCATTTCACCAGAAAACCAAAGAGGAGGAGTAATAGTTGGTTTTAACTGTCAACTTGGCCCAACACAGAATCTCCTTTAAACAGGATCTATGTGACATCTTCTAGATCAGGTTGTCCTGTGGTCCTACCTCTAGAGGATTATCTTGCTCATGAGTTTGCTTGCTTGTCTGTTTGTTTGTTTTTCTGCAGTTGGTGTTGAAGTTCCAGTACTTTCTAATAAAATTGAAGTATTCCCTCACATAGAAGTCAAACTGAGTAAATTATACATACATATGTATATATATATATATATATGTATATATATATATAAATATATAAATATAAAATTATTAAGGATCTAGTCATATTTAAGCTTTGAAATCTTGTTAGTCTTTAATTGTATGTATATACATATACATAGATTGTATGTATAAATGCACATTTATTGTATGTATATGCTGAGGAGCACATGTGTACACCACTGTATGTGTGTTCCATGTGTGAGGCAGTCAGAGGACAGCTTGTGTTGCTTTTTTACTTCCACCAAGAGGATCCTGAAGCTCAAATCACCACCATCACCTGGTGAGCCATCTTGACGACCATAGATCTTAAACCTGTTGCCAGCCTATCTCTTGCATCCACACAACCCAGCTGTTGACCCCTGCCATTGTATGACTTGTCTTAAGCCTGTGAGCTGTGCCTATGGTAAGTTCTACTTGTATTATTTCATACAATCCTCTCAACAAAGTGCAGATATAATTACCAATTCCCATTGTTTTATGGGGAAAATGAGAAGCTAATTAGCATAAGATGATACCCTTAATAACACGTCTTGTGTGAACTTGAACCCAGAGTACTCAGAAAAAAAAATTTGCCCATAATCTATAAGGACATTAGAGTGAGCATTTGGACAATACTTTTGACTAAAGGAAGTTCTTCCACAAATAATCGAAGTTAGGGCTCCTGGTGGATCCTACTCCAAGTCAAAAAAAAAAGCTCATTCATACATACTTTTTTTCAGCCAAGGTATATTCTGAAGAGAGAGCTATTTTTGTTCTGTTCGTTCCGTTCAGGTGTTTGTTACTGTGGGGGCTCCACGTGAAGCAAGAAGAGCCTAGAAAGAATTGCAGAGTCTTGCTGTGGGCAAGTGGCTTTCCAACAGGCCTCCAGTCTTCTGGAAACCCTAGGGACACTAATGCACACTGGGAACCATGAAAAGAGCTCCATAAACCTGCTATGGAGAAAAGGTCAAGTCTCACACTGGGACAAACTCAAAGCAACCAGGGACCTCCTTGCTGCAAAGTGCATACAAAAGCAAGCAAACACTCCCACACTTAGAGAAGTGAAGCAGGGTAGGTTTTATTGTCCATCCTCAATGTTTAACACAGTACAGTCTCTGGAAGGACTTGCCTTACAACCTGCTTCTCAATCAAGTGTTAAGATGGGGAAATGACCTTTGACATTTCTCAGTCCTGGAAGATGGAGAGCCAGTTCTCCCTCCTGTTGCCTAGGAGGTAACTAGTACCTCCCAGGGAAATTAGGGGACACTAGTGAAGAGCCCTGCATTGGGCGACAGCTTAAGGTCACTCTGATGAATGTCACACCAGGTTTTACAGAGAGCGTCTGTGTTCTTATTTTCAGGGGAGAAAGGTTTCCATTTTACTTAGTTACTTATGTATTTGGACAGGTATGGCATTATCAATAAACAAATTTTTATTTGCTAGATAGGTGCTCTACTCCTGAGCAGTGTTTTCGGCCATAAGTGCATTTTAAGATATTCTTCTTATCTGTGTTATTCATATTTTAAATCAACACTATTGAATACAAGTTGACGTTAGTTTGAATCACGACCTACAGAAGTCAGACACACAGAGAATGGAATTTAAGAATATGAATAAAGGCAAGGCATTAAGAAAGTAGAAATCAGTCAGTCAGTAGTGGTGCATACCTTTAATCCCAGCACTTGGGAATCAGAGGCAGAGGCAGGCGGATTTCTGAGTTCAAGCCCAGCCTGGTCTACAGAGTGAGTTCCAGGACAGCCAGGGCTACACAGAGAAACCCTGTCTCAAAACAAACAAACAAACAAACAAACAAAGTAGAAATCATGTAAAATCAGAAAATAATGAATCTTCCCCTGTGTTCATATGTGCATTGTTTTTCCAAAAATTACCCTTTATTGATTCAGACTTGGTGACAAACACCTGTAATCCTAGCACTTGGAAGTCTGAACCAGAAGGCTGGCCTTTGTTATATAATGAAATTCTGTCTCAATAACTAGCAACAACAACAACAACAACAACAAAAAGGCTTAAAACTTTACAAACTCAATTATTTAAAGTCATCTATGAAATAGTATTTTTCTTAAGAAAACACTACATAATAATATAATAAAGGAAAATAGTAATTCCAGAGATGTGAGGAGAAAGTCCACAGACCCACATCATGGCCAAATTAATTAAAGAAAGCTTTTTTAGTGGTATACAGGCTGTCTCTCTCTAAGGCAAAGTTTAAGAGATCAGCATTGGAAATGGGGAAGATATGGGATTTGATAGTTTGGGAGTAGGGGGTTTCTAAATGGGAAATCTCACAGTCAAATCGGTGGGGTTACAGAAACAGAACATAAGCATAACAAGGTGGTCACAACAACCTCCTGAAACAAAGACATGATTGCAAAGCGGTTGTAACAAGGTAGCTATAGCAACACTGTCATAACAAGGTGGTCATAACAACCTTTTGAAACAAAGGCACGCTTGCTATATCCTGAAACAACCAATGTAGAGCCATGTGTAGTTAAGGTGACAGGTAGGGTATAGCCCAATCCTTAAGAAAAAGATTATTATAAACAAGAATGAATCTAGTTTGCTTTTACTATAAGATGGCTTTCAAGCCTAAAATGGAGGCAGGCTGGTTTATCAAAATCTCAGGACTGGTGTGCAACTGTTTACTAAGGTGGTTGCCTAGCATGCATGAGTCCCTGTGTTTAATGACAGTGCCCAGAAATCTGCCTGCCTCTGCCTCTGATTCCCAAGTGCTCTGATTAAAGGGATGCACCACCACTGCCTGACTGATTTCTACTTTCTTTTAATGCCTGCCTTTATTCATATTCTTAAATTCCATTCTCTGTCTGTGTCTGACTTCTGTAGGTCGTGATTCAAACTGTCAACTTGTATTCAATAGTGGAACACTAAAGTATCATGATTTATAAAGTATCACGATTTATAATCCTAGCACTAGGGAGGCAGAGGCAGGTAGATCAGGCATTCAAAATCAACCTTAGCTGCATAGCAAGTTCCAGGCCAGGCAGAGCTACCCAGGACTCTGTCTCAATCAAAATATAAAAGTCCAAAGAATCATTAGAGTTTTGAAGTAGAAGGTCATTTTTTTTCAAGTATATGAGTGTTTTTCCTGCATGTATGTCTGTGTACCATGTGCATTCCTAATGTCAGCAGAAGTGAGAAGTTAACTTCTTACCTGGAACTGCAGTTAAGATGCTATGAGCCACCTTGTGGGTATTGGGAATCAAACATAGACCTTCTGGAAGCAGCCAGTACTATTAACTGCTAAACCATCTCTATCCCTGAGGTAATTTTTTAACACTAAATTTATTAAGGAAAGGAAATGTTAGACTGTCTGTTTATTTGTTTGTTTATATGGAGTGAGTCTTCCGTCTTGGCCTCTTAGAAGGCTAGGAGGAAATACATGATCTTTGCTCCCTGGGGAGAGGCTTTCTCCAGGGGTTAGAGACTGTGCCAGTCTTCCTGGGATCAGAAAGTCCCTGGGAGGATGAAGTAGTCAGTCTGGTCGCAAGGTCCTCTGCTTTGACCTGCAAAAAACTCGCTGTGACTTGGTCTTAACTCTTTAGGACACCCTGATGAAAACTTTTGATGTTAACATTCTCAAGAGAAAGTACAACTCTAAATTTAAAGAATATTAGTAGTCAGGCACTAGTAGTGCCTGCTTTTAATCCCACCACTCGGGGGGCAGAGGTTTCAAGACAGCCAAGGACATACAAGGAAACCCTGTTTCGAAAACAAAACAAAACAAAACAAAACAAAACAAAACAAAAAGAATATTAGCTATGTAATTCCTTAAGTTAGCTTGAAGATTGCACTGACGTTAGAAGATAGGTGGAACCATTTGACTTTGTAGTAATGTTTCATTTTTTAGGACCCCCTTTTTTTCTCCCTGTTTTCCTTAACCAGCAATTTGTTCTCTTTTAGACTTACATGCACACACACACACACACACACACACACACACACACACAACTGTTTATTATTATTATTATTATTTATTACTCCAGAGCCAGAGATAGAAGTCCAAGTCCTGAGCATGCTAGAGTTTCCAGAGCCCCTCCCCAGTTTGCCAACACAGACTATAACCGTTAAGACAGTAAATTGGGATGGAAGAACAGAAGAGAAAGGACAGCCATTTATATTTACTAAACAACAGGAATCCAAAGGCTTGACAAGAAAACTTCATAATGTGTTTTTCCTCCAATTCTCTGTTTGAGTGTATAGAAGTGGACAAAGATAACTTTCACTCAATTTAGTAAAACTTGCTCTAACATGGACACACACAGGTTTTTTTTTGGGGGGGGGTGTTTTGTTTTGGTTTTGTTTCTATTTGTTTTTCATTTTTGAGGAACTGCTGTTAGAGGCATGGGTACTGTCTTGTGAGTTCTCTTGGGAGACTCCAGGTGTCGGGAGAGACCAGAGGTTTTTGATTTCTCATGGACTTAACTGCTAAAGCAATTTTTGTTCCATTAGGTTTGTAACGTGAGCATCTTCAGAGTGAATTTACACTGAGCCTCAGTTTATTAATTCATCACATCTAATTTAGTCTTCACATGCCAAAAAACAAACCAACTTCACACAAGCTCCAACATCTACTTCTGCACTGCCTTGAAAAGTGTTCTACGTAAAATGAGTCTAGGGCCTAAACACTCCAGGGCACGCTGCATACAATGGCAGTTATCGGCTGGTCTTCCCTGAGTTCTCAGAAGCAGTCTAATCTGCTATGTGAAATCACCCTAGAAGCCATCTAGCCTTTGGGTATTAAGAAGAATGATTTTCCTGATAGTCCTGAGGAATGCTAAAAGCCTTGTGATATGATCTGGCAGTTAGAGTCTAACTACTTAGTAAAGCATCTCCTACAGTTCCTTATCAATACTTTTCTAATTATCCTTTCCACCTTTGCAGAATGCAAACAATTTATATGCTGGTAGACTTCCCTAGCTGCAGAAACACCTAATTTTTAAAAAATATTTTAAAATTTAATATTGTCTTATATGTATGAACATTTTATCTGTATACCACTTGCATGCCTGGTGCCTGTGGAGGCAAAAAGAGATCACTGGATGTCCTGGAACTGGAGTTTCAGAGATCGAGTGCCCATATGGGTGCTGAGATGCTTGCTACGTCCTCTGCAACAGCAGCCAGTGAGTGTTCTTAACCACTGAACCATCTCTTGATTCCTCGCTTTCCAGTTTCTTAAAAAGAATACCCAGTGGAAAATTACCTTGCTGCAGGAAATAAAATCCTATCTAGGTTAATTCAGCTTCACCCCCTTCCAAATCTCTCAGATGAGAAAAGCAAATCACTGTGTAAGCAACGATACAGTGCATTGTTAGCTGATCCAGGAGCACACACCCCAAAGAAAGACGGGAAGAGGCTTTAAACAGCATCTTGAATTCTCAGATCACTTAGGGACTTTTACAAGTCAGCTGACTGAGCTGATAATCAACTGGGTAAGGGAATCAGAGTGAACTAATAGCACAGCATTTAACTCTTCAATTATAACAATGGTCCAAAGAATAACAAATCAAACAAATGACCTTTTCCAAAGAAATGAAATAGTTCTTCACTTACAAAACCCCCAACTCTGTGACAAAATTCCAGAAGCCAGTACAGCAACGACTTGTACTTTGCTGGAAGCACCTATGGGCACTTTTCAACTGATGGTGGTGACTGTGCAGAACGAAGCCAGACTCCAAAGGCTACTGAGATATGATCTGCCCCTCACTGAGACTCACCAGTGTATCTGGAACTCTAAGAGAACTCAGGAAGGAAACAGATACAGGAGATTAACATTCTTCCAGTGGCCCTACAGTATCCCCAAAGGAAACAATTATAAACCTAAGTATTCAGTATGTGTGAGAAAAGCATACATGGAAACAGCACATGAGTACTACATTGCTAAGTCCAGTCAGCAGTTTACTGAAAAGCTGCCCATCTCAAATATGCAAATTTGAAACAGTTCAAAATCAATTAAAAACAACCTACCATATAAGTCAGTCATTCATTCCCAAATCTGTGGGGTTTTTTGTTTTGTTTTTGATTTTGTTGTTTTGAGACAAGGTCTCATTATGTAGCCTTAGCTGACCTGGAAGTCAACTGTCACAGATTTGCCTGCCTTTGCCCAACATTAACGTTTTCTCTTGATCCTAGAGATTGAACCCAAGGCTTCGCAGGCATTAGGTAACTGGTTTGTGTCGTTAGTTTGGTTGGTTTTTTTGTTTGTTTGTTTGGTTGGTTGTTTTTTTTTTGTTTGTTTGTTTGTTTTAGTTTTTTCCTGGGGTGTTTTGTTTTGTTTTGTTTTGTTTGGGGCTTTTGGGTTGTTTTGTTTTGTTTGAGATGGAATCTCTCTTTGTGCAGCCCTGGCTGTCCTGGAACTTGCTGTGTAGACAAGGATGGCCTCAAACTCACCGAGATTCTCCTGCCTCTACTTCCCAAGTCCTAAGATTAAAGATGTGCACCTATTCTTTGCGTTCTTAACAGAAATAATTACAGCATCTGCCCACTGCCTCTGAGAGATTAAACTCGAGCCTGATATTCTGTTGTTTTTTTTGTTTTTTTGTTTTTTTTTTTTACAGCAATTATCTTAAGTTGTATTATTGTTCCCATTCTCCAGGCAACAAAATGAAACACTCAACTTGTTTCCAGTTTGCTGAAATTCACACAGCTCTGGAGGTTTAAAGTTATTTAGGCAAAGAGGCACAGAAGAGGACCAATTAGATGTTCTAAGGGGAAAAAGCTGTCCTGGCCCTGAGAAGGGCAGTTCTGCATCTGCCATGCTAGATGCCCCTGCCTTCAAGCTTTCAGCCTATAATCAACCCATATTGAAACCAGATTTACAGGCACTTCAGAGGAGAGCTTTGTGATTTTTCTAAAGCAGACATGTTTAGTATTTTAGAAGGTCAAACCCCCTATGGTGCAGTGTTTTTAATAAAATCAGTTCAACAGAAATTAGAGACACACCAGTCAATTTCTAGGAAGCCTCTAAGCCACCTGAAATAAGAAGGAAAGAACATAAAAGGCAAAATCGGGTTCGGATCAATCTCTTCCAAAAGGGCTAAGACTTACGAGGTATAGATACAGAAACATCATGACAATCTTAGCTCCATTTGTGTCTGGTTTGAGCAAGTTTCCACTTAGAAAGGAAAATTACTTTGGGGGAGTGTTCTATGTCATTAATCAAAGGCTGTTCTGGGTAGTAGAGCCTTACACAGCCTCCTCAAAATATATGCACAAACACCTAATAGAGAAATGAAGGAATCATCATACCACTCTTGGATCACCAAAGCAGATGGGCAGCTCTGTCTCCTACTGTGAGTGTTCAGCCCTCACAGGGAAGCCAGTAAGCTAAAATGCAGAACCTGCATTCAACAGAGCAAGCTGTGAAGAGTTCAAGATGAAGCTAAGCACGGGATTTGCTCTTAGGAAAAGGGGTGTCATTTCAGAAAGCTAGAGCTGGATCCCCAGGAAAGTCAGAAGGACTATATCCCTACCCCACAGGACAGGTTGCAGTAGAGTCATGAGTGCCTAGAAAGAACAGGAAACAGGCCAGGCAAACAGAACCACATGAGACACTGCATTCTGCTGCCAGGGGACCTTCACACTGGGCAAACCCAAGCCTTTCCTGCGGGGTGGTGCACACAGATGTTACAGCCTTTCAAAACTCAAGGCTTCCTTTGTTGTTTTTTCCTAATGAGCTGCTGAGTTGCTAATTCAAAGTGACTTGAAATTCACAAATAAGGAGCAGATAGAGGGGACAGTGTGCCTCCGACAGCACTAGAGAATAGAGTGACTACTTTTAAAGCAGGGTTCTCAATCTTCCTAACGCTGAGACTCTTTTAAATGCAGTTCCTCATGTTGTGATGACCCCCAAGCATAAAATCATTTCATTGCTACTTCATAATTGTAATTGCTATTATGAATCATAATACAAATATCTGATATGCAGGGCATCTGATTAATACCCCCCCAAAGGGGTGGGAAACCCACAGGTTGATAACCTCTGGCTTAAAGAGTCATTGACCTGAGCCAGGCATGGCAGTGACAAACTGAATTCTCAACACTGGAGAGACTGAAACATCACTGTGATTTGGGGCTCCCTTTGAGACTTATATCAAAAAGCCTGGGGAAAGACGGGCAGCAGTATTGCACTTTTAATTCCAGCACTTGGAAGGCAGAGGCCAGTATGGTCTACAGAGCAAGTTCATGTTCCAGACCAGCCAGGGATACAAAGAGACCACCTTGAAAAACAAAATAAAACAAAACAACAATAACAACAAAGCATTGGAGAAACTGCTGACCTTGCATTCGGCAAAGGAAAGAACAATGAATGAGGAACACAATTATCAACCCTTAATCCACCTCCTGCCAAGCCTGATCAATCAAGTCTCTTCTCTAGAACATCTAGAATGGTTTGAATCATGAAGTTCAAGTCTTTGACACTTGGAGACCACAGGCATGGAGAGTGAGGACCTACCAGGTTGGTGGACAGTGCACATAAAACCTGATTATTTTCCATAAGAATTGTCAGGTGTGAGTAAGAATTCACTCCAAAACCTAACCTTTTGGGGGTTGTCATCTATTGACACGTGAAATAATCTAATATAAACTGGGCATACTAGTATACACCTTAAATCCCATCATTTGGGAGGCAGAGGCAGGGGCAGCCCATTCTATGTGTTGGAGGTTAGCCTGGTCTCCACAGTGACTTACAGCACAGGGAAATACCCAGTGAGACCATATCCTGAGAGGGAAAAAAATCTAGGTGCTTATTGCCCTGCTAGTCACTTCAGCTCATAGTCCACACACATGGCACTGCTCTTAAGGAACTTCAAATTATGTTTAGTACCCTAGTGAAGGTATGCAAAGATACAGGAAAAAAATCTCATCTTCAAATATGCAGGCTACAGGCTCAAGTTAAAAAAAAAAAAAAAACAGGTACATAAAAGAAATTCTTATATTTAACATAACAAAGATCCATTTGAGGGAAAGGTCCATAAACAAGGTAAAGAAAGTTGTAGAGACAAAATGTTACTTTCATGTTCTGTCATATTCTATTTGGTTATATTAATAAAAGGGACATTTTGAAGAGGAAACCTAATAGTTGTTATTAAAATGTCAACTTAATGACAATCAGTACTGAAAGCCTTCTTAAGGACTAAAAAGATCTTTAGAAACAGATTCTCTAAGTATAATCATGTTTAAAGACCAGGAGCATTGCTTAACAAAGTTTGGCTAGTTTGGGAGTCAAAATATTTAATTTGGTTGGAGACAAAATAAACTGTCACAGTAGACAGTGGTTACCTTTATTAAGGACATTCTTGAGCTGGGGGAGGTGGACATAGTCATAGTCCTTGCAGAGAAAGCGGATGAAGCTGATAGAACATTCCTTTTGTCACGGCAACTTCAGACACTCAGGTCCTATGTGGTCTGGCACAAGTGAGTGACAAATTCCTAGAGCTTGGGGAGTAGCTTAGTGGTAGACTGTGCACTTAGCATGCACAACTTTAAGCACAAACAAGCAAAGTTCTTGCATGAAAACTAAAACCAGAACCATTCTGGAAAACAACTGTAAGTGAGACACTAGACAATGGTCATTACACAAAGAGAATTAATTATACGTTTGTATAAGAATGAACAAGATCAAAACCTATATTTGAGAAGTGTGAGTAAACAGGTTTTCATTCATATAATTAACATGTACTCTCATACACTTCCAAATCAAATGTTTTTTGACTGATTGGCTTCCTGTGGTGCTGGAGAAATCACAGCCAGGGCCGCATGCACAGCAGACAAGCATCTTACCACTGCGCTGCACCACCCCCAGTCTCCCCACACCCGTCTGAAGTTTTAATTCATGAAACACACCACTAAATTTTCGGACAAAAATATATTTTTTTTTAAAAAATCTTTACAATAAATGAGGATGTAGGAGCTTACAGAGAGCACAGTGTTTTTACTTCAGTCGGCTGCGGCTCCCTAGGACACAGAGAACCCTGGGAAAGTGTGCAGAGTCCTCTCTTTGCTTTTTATAATTTTAAAGCAAATTAATCCATTTGACTGTAGAATCTGTGCAAATAATCCTTCAGAAAAAATACCCAAGATTCTCTTTTCAGAGGTCATTTTGTTTTTCCAAGATGACTAAGCGAGTTAGTTGTCCCCAGATAAAAGTGCTCCTGTCAGCAGAACTCAGAAGGCCTTCAAGGGTTCCATTTATAGTTCAGACATGACTGTCATATGAATTCCAGCTTTCCATGACCACTGTACATGCCCCAGTGCACAAGGGAGAGGATCTTCTCATTACTGAGCTCTGCTTGCCGCATTTTGTCACAGGTCAGACAGCAATTCTCCTGCCCACTGACGGGCACCATGCACTCCAAGTCCAACTTTGCAACCTGCCCCTTCTTGGAATGGTGTCCGTGAAAGCTGTAGTGCAAGCGGGACAGCATCTGCTGCCGCTGATCCTGCAGTCTCTTATTCTCACTTCGAAGCATTCGCAAGGCCAACATAATGAGCAGCACCAAGATCAGTCCACCAGCAATGGGAACCGCAATCACGGCTGCGCGGAACCACAGTTCTTTGGAGGAAGTCAGCTCCTGCATCTTAGTGATGAGGTTTCTGTTGCTGTCATGATGATACCGGTTTCCTTGTCCTAAAGGAGTACAAAGAAAATGGTCAAACAAACTAGGTGATTGCTTCCTAAAAGCAAACATGAACACACGGCCATTTTCCATTAGAAAGCTCATTTAAAGGGCAACTTACCAGCCACTTTCAAGAAACTACATGTTACAAAAGTACCCAAAGATGCTTACAAATGCATTTGTTTACAGGCTGTCATTACTTGGATGTAATGGTCTTTTAATGTCCTCAAAATGTTCAAATAACAGACAAAGCCTATTATGCAGAGACATCTAATGCTCAGGCAGACATAAAAGCCACTCAGTTAGAGAAAGTCTTTGCATCCAGCCTTGCTCTCCCTCTGGTGCCTCTAATTACGTTAACAACAAAATCAATAGCAGACATACGAAGTTGCTGCTGTCACAGGCCTATAGATTAGGCAGTGTTTGGGTCAGGACAGCTTGGACCTACCTGAGGCTTCGCTCTTGGGAGGAGAGAGGACGTCATGCAGTCCTCGGTAATTGCACATGTCTTCGTGACAGCATTCCAAAGTGGACATGGCAGGGCCAGAGTGGTTTTGGGCCTGTTTGGCTAGGCAGATGTCTGCTGTGCTTGCAAGTGAGTCCAGGCAGCCGTGGGTGAGTGGAGAATTGGTGTTCTGAGGATCGAGGAGTCTGGAGAAGCAGGCACTAAGCTCAGACTTACACATGTAACCTGTTGCCACACAGTGAGCAGCATCACAGTAGCATCTGATCTCTCCTGAAAACAAAGAAACTACATAAGCGTCGGGTGAACCCCAAACTCAAAGGTACTTACTGTAGATTATTCAAGATGACTGTTTCCAACAGCAACGCACAGGGACAGAAATGCTCCCAAAGCAAGCAGTGTCTTAACTTTCAGTGAGCTAATAATGTTAGGAATATACTCAACCCAACAACAGATTTGTAAGTAATGAACTATGTTGTAGTTTGAAAGGAAACTGTTTTCATTATAATGCCTTTGGTTATAAGGTAAAATCATGTTATTTATTCATTTTTATGCTATACAAACATACAAGATAAAAATGTCAGGCTTTAGGGTTTTGTCTATATAATATTTGACCAGAACTACTGAATTGTTTGGCATCCCAAAGGACCGAGCCAAGCTGTATGAGTCTGAGCTGACACCTTATAAAGTTATTAACTAGACACAACAATCTAGAAACTGCACAGGTCAGGAGGTTTTCAAACCATGAAACTGGCAGCTATCTGGGATCTCTCTAGAAAGGCAAACTTTGCCTATAAAGATCCTTTCATGCAGAGGGGCTTTTAGTCCGAACATTGTAAAACAGGAACTAGGCAGTTTACAATTAGTGGTTTGCTTGCCAAAGTCAATTTCTTTCAGCCCAAATGGAAAGTCATAAAAGTGGGGGATGTAAAACTGCAAGGGTAACTTCTCCTCCTCCTTCTCTTCCTCCTCCTCCTCAGCTTTACATGTAATTTAACATGTGACCTAAAAGAGGAAACTTGTAACTGAAAATCCCTGCTGGTTGAAGGAAAAATCCTTAAGGAAACCTCAAATTTTTCTCCAGGAAGTGATTAAAGTTTCTTTTATAAAACTGGATTCTGTGAGTTGCAAGGCTCTGTTAACATCTTGTCACAGTGCAAGATTTCAGGCTTGCCCATGGACCTAAGAGTTATCTATCAAAGGCTGAGCGCCCATCACTGTTGGCCACCACAGCTCACTACTGTAAACCAAACGCCCTCATCCATCTCCCACTGCAGGTCCCAATCAGACCATCTGTCTACTTACTGAAACCTCTACCCTGACATTCAACACTGAGAGCCTTGGTGTTTCCAAACCTCCCCCAAGTTCACTCCTCTTCCTGCTCCTTTCTGTGAATGCCTGAGTAAGGTGTCTCATTTAATTATCTGTCCAAATTCCAGGCTACCACATGGTGTGCTCAGTTTTCACCCAGGCTGCTCACACTTCAGTTGGAAGAAAAGCCAACGAGTTCAAGCCTTGCTAACCCTGTTAGGTCCAGGCCCTTCTGCTGCCTCATCTACTTCATGTAAGATCCTTAAGTCTACAGCAATTCCTTTCTGTTTTCTCCCCCTTCCAAGTTCAGTGTATTCTTTGCAGAACAGTTCACCAGTCTTAGGTGATAATGACTACATATCCCTGGCCTGACCAATTCTATACAGATTTAAAGTAGAAATTAAACAGATTAAAAAGTCTGCTCTGAGCCTGTTGGCCTCAGATTTGGTACAGAAAGTGAAAACTAAATGCAAGTAAAAGGCTGCTTCAGTGTTTATGAGCACCTATTTAAAATATTACATTTTCAATGACCTAAAACAGTCTTAAAATTTTGACAGGTAACTGAGAAAGTTCTAAGACTTTAAAAAAAAATTGGAGCCACATTTCAACAAGGAGAATGGACTTTTGTATTACTGTATTAAAACAAATTTCTGTCATTTCATAAGGTTTCTTCCTGTGGCATGCAAAGGCCAAAAGGGGACTGGTATTTTAAAACAGTGAACAATGCTCTTCTGTTTGTCCCTTTCTAGTTACTGTATGTAGTGATTAAACAAAAATGTCTGCTCTAGTCAAGATGGCTACAGCAGAGGCTGCTGGCTTCTTTTAAATAAAGCTTTTGAAGTCCGAAGCAGTCAGAAATCTCTGATCCCCTAATTATATCATTATCAGGCACATAGTTTCGGTATCTGTGACTTCATGTCAGCCCCAGTCCCTCCCTGTTCTGCCTGCCTTTGATAGGGCCAGGAGGCTCCCCTCTGCAGGCAGCAAGGGCTGTTATTTAGGACTAATTACACCCTTCCTTCCAAAATAAATAAATACTGTAGCACCTCATCCTTGCTGGGCTGGCTTATCCTTAAACCTCAGGCCTGCTACAAGGCAATTAGAGAAAAGTGTGTTTGGGGGTGAGGGTCAGAGACTAAATAATGCTTCCCATTTAAAAAAAAAAAAAAAAAAAAAAAAAAAAAATACAAACAAAAAAAAAAGATGGGTTTGTAGAACAGGAGGCAGAGTGAAGGGAAAGAACTAGTCGGGGTGAAGGGAGAAATTGGGAGTTAAGAGAATTTCCATTAAAAGGTGAGCGCTGCTGAAAGAAAAAGCTGTTTTTCTCCCTTTTTTTCCAGCAGCGTCTGTAAAACTAAGGAGCGGGAAAGGGGATGGGTGGCTGCGCCTACTCTTGCCGATCTCTCTAAAGCAAGAGGACACACTTCAACAGGCAACTACATTCCCATACTCATTGGTCCGCACACTCCCAAGATATTCAGACACGCGAAGAAACACACGGCACTAGCACTCAGAAAGTCAGACACGTGCAGAAATTCAGAAGCACGAAAGTCAAGAATACAGACAAGCCCCAGCTCGGAAACAGACACCCACAAACTTAAGGACACTGTAGACACAAACTCAGACATCCAAAAACACACGGAAAAACTTAGTAGCAACCAATAGAGATGCCTGGCCGGTCCAGTTGGGATCTGCGTTTTCTCCGAACAGTCCCGTCGGGGTACTTGAGCCCCAAGTTCAGGAGTTTACCACCGGCCAACTGCCCCAAGGTCTGGCTGTCCTTTAACGCTCCAGGCCCAGGGCCGTGGAGCGGACCAAGGCAAAGGCGGGAACCTCATCGCCGCTCACCAAGCCCGACGGCGGACCCCCCGACCCCCCACCCCCAGTCCCGGCACGCAGTTCCACGGCACTCACCTTTGGTGAGCAGCACTGCCATGGCGCAGAGCTCCAGCTGCAGCCAGATGAAGAAGTAGCTGGAGTGGCGATCCATGGACGCCTCGCGCTCCCGTGGCTCCGGGAGCCAGGCGCGGCCGCACTACGACCCCCGGGACGCGCTGCGCACGAGCCCGGGCGCCGTCAGTGTCGGGGCCGGGGCCGGAGCATTGAGCGGGACTAAGACCACCGAGGACACGTTCCCGGCCCCGCGCGCTCCCCCGCGGTCGTCCTCTCACCCCGCCACCCCGCGCCCAAGTTTCGAACAGCGGATGGGAATTGGACGTAACCACAGAGAGCAACGCCTGCACCAGCCGGGCAGCCAGAGTCCCCGCCGTAAATAGCGCCCCGCGCCCAGAGCTGGCCAAGCGCGGCCCCGCCCTTTGCCCCGCCTCCACTCTCCGATTGGCCGACGCCTCTAGCCCCAGGGCCCAGCAGAAGGGGGCGGGGCCAGACGCGGGCTACGGCCGACGAGCCGCCGGGCTCGCGCTGGCGCCGGCGTGTAGCACTGTGGACACGGCCGCAGCACTCCCCCTAGCGAACGCCTGCGCGAACAGCCTCTTATGCGCCGCAGAACCCGACTTCTAGATAGGTTCAGGCTAGGAGACCCTCACTGCTCAGTCTCTGGTCAGCGGTCTCCAGCACGTGGCTTCGCTTTTGTCCCACCTGAAACCTGCAAGGGACGCCACACTCTCAGTGGTCATGTCCCAGAGTCCCCCAGAGAGAGTAGCTATGCCGTAGTGCCTAGCCCCGGAATCCCCCCAGGGATGTTCATACCCAGGTCTCCAAGACCTGGATCCCCACCTCCCCTGGACAGAAACCATCCTCTGGCCGCCAGGAAACGGAACCCTCACGAACAGTGACCATGCCCCGGCTACCCAGCTCCAGAGAGACAGTGGCCATACTTCGGTTGCCGGACTCGGAAACCACCAGGGACAAGGGCCATGCCCCAGCCACCAAGTCCCGGAGACACAAATTTACCCCACCACTAGCACCACGTAACAATAGGCTTGGGGCCTGCCCTCCGAGTGGCCGAGGAAGAGTAGGGTGCCCATAGTCAAAAAGGGGCGGCCGGCTCTCTGCCGGCTCCCTGGCTCCCTCGGGCACATCCGCCCGAGCGGACCGCCTTGTGATCAATAAAGCCCAGACAGACAGACTGTCAGTAGGAGCCGCTGAATTCTCCTGGGTAGACTGGGGACCTGGAGCCTGCTAGAGACACTTAACGAAAATTAGCAAATCCAAAAGCACCCGGCGCCAGCTAGACGACACTGGCAGAGACTCAATTAATCACCACCACCACCACCACCACCACCACCACCACCACCACCCCCACCCCCCGCCAAACAATCGCAGGCAAACACACTCGCTGACCTGATCAATATCAGCGCCACAGAGATCTCTTTGCTGAGATACCAAGTCATTTATTAGGGCTTGCAGGGCTGCCCTAAAGGAACCTAAGATGGAGATGAGATGCTCTTCGGTAGTCTAAGGGGAAATGGGCTTAAGGGTTTTATTGTCAGAGGGAACGCAAAAACTTAAGGGGGAAATGTCTGACAGATTGAAAATCTAGCAGGAACCTTCTGAACGCCTAGCATAGTAAATTTGTTGAGAGTCTTCAGAGACATAAAAAGTTAATGAAGCTACCTTCAAAAACTGTTTTTGTGTTAAAAAAAAAAAAGGAAATAATCTCACAATCTTATCTCTATTACTTTGGTAGGTAAAAACTACAATTTAAAAGGAGGGAGGGAAGTTCACACTTATAATCCAAGCAATTGGTAAACTCTAGCAAGACTAAGGCTGGAGAATTAGCAAGAGTTAGAGGCCAGCCACTGGCTATGTAAGTGGGCTGCAAACTAGACCCTGACTCAAAACATAAGACAGAATTTTACAACTTTTAATATAAGAAAGGAAGTAAATTGATTGTGGAGTACACCCTAAAATCACACAGTTTGGAAGGGGGAGGCAGAAAAATTGCAATTTCTATATCAAAACCCTGTCTCAAAAAATGCACACACATGGGCTAGAGCGATGGCTCAGTGGTTAAGAGCACTGAGTGCTCTTCCAGAGGTCCTGAGTTCAATTCCTAGCAACCATATTGTGGCTCATAACCATCTGTAATGGGATCTGATGCCCATTTCTGATGTGTTTGAAGACAGTGACAGTGTATTCATATACATAAATATTAAAGACACACACATATACAAGATAGGGCAAATTCAGCTGAGGTTTTTAGGAGAAAACTGAACAGATAAGGACTCTCAGTAAGCCACAGACTTTTTTGCAGACACAGTTGACAGTCCACAGGAAGAGGGTATCGCAGTGTTTTCTTGGCTGTCTTGAACTTTGGGGAGTTAATCCAAGAGCCCTGTGGAACGTGTATTCAGATAATGACCCACTCTTTAAACCTTGGAGAGTCAATCATTAGCTAAAAGGCATCTTTCAGAGCATACTCATTCAGCCACTTTGGAGTTCCCACTAGTAGACCTCACTGAGTTTAGAATCACAGAGATTTGGACATCGAGACAATGTGTCATAAAAAAGAAGGTGACATGGAATTGTGTGCATGATGGTAGGATGAAGCCCAACACGGTGGAGATGTCCAGGCATGCTATCCTTGAAGCAGTGGCACTGAGATTATCTCCTACTGAGTAAATGTTATTTGAGGAAGACCACTTCAAACAGAGGATCACAACAGTCAAGGGTTAGATGGAGTTAGCTGTCAGGGAAGGCAGGGATGGTAAAGAAAGGATAGGTGGAACTGCAGTTAATCCTTTGTGGCTGGGACATAAAATATGGAGCAAGGAACAGACCCAAACCTACTGAGGACTGTTTATCTTTGATGAAGATAAATATATCATTAACTGAAGAAGATGTAAGGGGATTTGCTGGTGAACACTGGATTGTAGCACACACTCCCTGTGTTCCCAGTTTGTCTCAGTTAATATCCCTTTTCACACTGGAAGTTGCAGCAGAAGCCAGGCTAGGAGAATGCTTTCTTATATGACCGGTCACAAGCCCCACAGTGAACTACTATGCTAGAGGACAATGTTAGGTTAATTTCTGCCTTCCTTGGTGTTTGAGGTGTGGTCTCCCTTGTTCACTGATAGTTGTTCTTTAAGCTTCTAGGGGAGTCTTCCATCTCCTGAGGGAGTTGGGAGCATAGGAAGCAGAAGGAGGAGGATTTCTAATTCTTCACTCTGATAACAGGGCTTTTACGTGGTTCTAGATGTGGAACGTGGGTTCTCCTTCTTGTGTGGCAAGCCCTTTTCCTACAGAACCATTTTTACTAAACACTAAACCTGTCTTTTTTTTTAACTTTAATCTTAACTTAGGAATATTGTTGTTGAAACAGGGTCTCATGTAGCGCAGGCTGGCCCTGAACTTCCCATGCAGTCAAGGATAATCTTGAATTCATGATCCTCTTACATCCAATTCCTAAGTTTAGACATCATGACTCGCCAGGCTTGAAAAACTAAAGAATCTTAGTAAGTTTCTCATCTCCTTATTCCCACTGTTTTCCTTTTGTAAAGTATGGCACTACTGTATACCCGAGGCACACTATAATCCTCTCTCCTTCAGCCTCCTAAAGTGCTAGGATTACAGGCATGCACTACCAAAGTCATTTAAATAACATTTATTCTTTTGATTTCTGTGACGTGGAGATCAAATCCAAGGCTTTGCTCATGCAGAACAATTACCCTTGCACTGAGTGACACCCCCAGTCATAACACTCTCTCTAATTTACAGTTCTTACACTGACAAATCAAAGAACCCCTCCAGAAATACTTGTATTTATCAAATGAATATCTTTTACTATTACGTATTTGTTAAGGTTATTTGTATCTACATTTTGCATATTGGTTCAAATATAATTCAGAGCAAGAACTTGAGATTCATTCCTCAGATTTCAACTCTTATTGCTTGGTCAAACTTCTTAAGTGGCTAAAAATTAGTTAAAAGAGAAACAAGCTTGTACTTTAGTGGGCTTTCCAACTAAGTGAATAGGAGTGTTTGAATCAATGTAGAAAGTTAAAATTGGGTTAGGGAAAATATGTCAGTTATGAGCCCATATCAATAGCCAAGAGAGCCGGCAACAATTTTAATTCTAGTTAAGATGTTTAAAGACAACTGCTTCTCTGTGGAATTTCATTCTGTGTTCTGCAAGAGACTCTCTTAACCACTTTCTTACATTCAGCTTCTTCAGTTCATATAGCTATGGCAGTACAGTCATAAGACCCAGTGCTTCCTCTGATTATATAGTCTACTGGCTACGACAATTCACTTTGAGTTCCTAATAGTAGCTTTAATTGAAAAGTCTTTTTTTTTTTTTTTTTTTTTTAAACCAGGCGGTGGTGTCTCATACCTTTATCCCAACTCTCAGGAGGCAGAGGCAGATGGATCTCTGAATTCGAGGCCAGCCTGGTGAATCCCAGGACATCCAGGGCTACACAGAAAAACTCTATCGTGAAAAACAAAACAAACAAACAAAAACTAACAACAGCAAAACAAAACAAAATCATTTTCTTTCAGTAAAAATGAGTTCAGATCTGAAAATTGTTTTCAGGAAACTAAGGTTAAAGGTAAGAGATTAGTTTGGATGAAGGGATCAGCTGTGAGATTAGGGGGTTTTAGCTGTTTGGTTTTGAGTTTCCATTTTTCTTCCATTATGGAAAAAGAGATAAAGGGACAGCCACCTGAAGCAGGCTGGTTGCACAGTCTGGGTGGTAATATGATAAGATCTGGGAAGAAAAGTCAGACACTGAAACTCAATATCCATTCCAACATGTCCGCTTGCTTTTGGGGTCTTACACAAAACCGTGAGTTGTTACTCAGTTCAAATGTTAAAGTAAATAAACAAATAAGATAGACTACTAAATCTGTGGTAGAATAAAATCTTCCCTTAAGATCACTGGGAACTTGGCAATGGGCATTATCAATCAAACAGCGTTGACTATATTCTGTGCAGTCATTGGTCTCTGCAAAAGCCTTTGTTCTGTTGGGTTGTATAATTTGATCACCTTCCACCCCCCAGTTATGATAACGACCTTTCAAAAAAGTGTCCAGTGGCCTGCTGGTTTGACCTACCTGATGTCAAATAATGAATTTAAATTCATTTTTGTTTTATACTCAAGTGCTGAATCAATCCTATACAGTGGAAGCAGTGGAAGGATCACTTTGACACATTTCCTAACCAACAGGGAACTGACATGGACCAGTCTGTTCCATCCATTTAATGGGTGACTTTTTTTTTTTTTTTTTTTTTAGGATTAAAACTTGTTTGTGTCTAAGCCATTGAAATCTGAGAGCTTTGATATGTTCGTGAGATAGACAAATATTTAGATCCTTGCTGATGTCAGATGAAACTTGGCATTGTTTCCTTTTGGCTACTTTCCTCCCACTTGTCTTTGATGGCCCAGTGGTGACTTTTCCCAACACTGAAATTTCCCTGAAACAGAAACTGAGGCCTTTTGCAGTGGAACTTTGAAAACCTATGTGCTGTCACTTTCTCTGGTGTGCCTGCTGTTTGTATTTTTGTATTTTTCACTATAATATTTTGAGATTACTTTTTAAAATTGACAGGCAGGGGGCTGGTGAGATAGCTCAGCGGTTAAGAGCGCCAACTGCTCTTCCAAAGGTCCTGAGTTCAAATCCCAGTAACCACATGGTGGCTCACAACCATCTGTAACTTCCAGAGTCCAGAGCCACTTTGGCTTGTGGAATATCTATACCTGTTGTCTATCTGTACCCTATCTTTTTAGTTGATGAGAATAACTAAGAGTGCTTTTTATCTGTTTCCTGAGACAGAAGAAAATTTGGAGTGAATAATCTCTGTGACTTTTCCCACAGGTGTAGTGTGGGTTATGGAATGCTGGGGATGCATGGTAAGAAACCTGTGCTTTAGTAAGTAGATGCTGCTGCCTGCCAGTCTTCATGTAACACAGGAGCAAAGTGCATCAACTGTACAGTCTCTTGTCTCTTTGGGACTCTGTCACAGCCTGTACCACTTAGCCAAATCTCATAAACTCTCAGGAGTATAGGAGAGTTCTCTAAAGAAGTCTACACAGTTACCAAACTTCCTATTCCATTGGCTCCTTCAAGAGATTATAAAGCTCTTCATGATAAGCAAATATTTCTTACTGGGACTCAGCTCATTGGAAGAGCACTTGCCTTATACAAATAAAGGCTCTGAGTTCAATGCTTAGCAGCGTGCTTTCTCCTCTCTCCCCTCTCCCCTCTCCCCTCTCCCCTCTCCCCTGTCCCCTGTCCCCTGTCCCCTGTCCCC
>NC_034604.1:263306-266824 GCF_900095145.1 Mus pahari | reverse complement strand
CTCTCTCTCTCTCTCTCTCTCTCTCTCTTTCTCTCTCTCTCACACACACATTCACATATACATACACATACATTCACATGTACATACAGGCACACTCACATACACACATCGGCACACACGTACACACATTTCCATCATCCTTTCTATTCCTGTTACTTTCACACTGTAGTCTTGCATGCATTTTATTTTGAAAGAATTACTGTTGGTAACTCAATTTTGAAGGGAATAGATATAACTTTGTAAATGAAGTAAGTAGAAAACATGAATGATATGAAGCTTAACATACTCCATGACTAAGTGTGGGTAGGACGGGCACAAGACAAATATCTTTCTCTGTAACTCAGGAAGACAGCAGTGGTGCAGCCTCTGCCCTGAGAGTCTCCACAGTACAGATGCAGATGCTAGTGTATGTTTGTTACCTGTAAAGCCCTATGGAAATGGTAAATGATATTTTCCTAGGAACAAGGTATTTGCTCAAAGTGATGTTTAATTATCTGAATGCATTCATGGTGACTTGGGACTTCCCTCCCAGGTGACTTTAGGATTTTCTCTCCCCTTGAGCTGAAGAGCTGAAGTGTGAACAATGCCACTGCCAATCCAGCCTCCAGCTGGGACAGGATGATGGTATCTCTAAAGGGCATGAATCTTGCCAGCGAAGATTTGCTCCCACTGTTGGTAGGAGTCCAAGAATCAGGCAAGACAAATTGGTCAGCTAACTTACCATTATGCAAGAAACATAGCTCTATACAGGCAGCTGTAATTTGTGCCTCCACACTAGGAAGGCCTCTCCCACTGCAGAGGGGGGCCTTTGGGACTCCCGCTTACCATTCTATGACCTTTAAAAAAAAATTATTATTATTAAAGATGTCTCAAGTTGCTTATTCACTGTCAGAAGCATTACACAATAAAGTCACCATTAATTATAGGTATACTTGCATGAACATGCCCTGCATTTTTTTTTTGAATTAGTCAATATATAGCCAAAGATGACCTTGAACTTACCCTTCTTCTTCTCCTCCCCCTCCTCCTCTTCTTCCTCCTCCTCCTTTTCTTCCTCCTCTTCCTTCTCCTTTTTCTTCCTCCTCCTTTTCTTCTTCCTCCTCTTCTTCCTCCTCCTCCTTCTCCTCTTCTTCCTCCTCCTCCTTTTCTTCCTCCTCTTCCTTCTCCTTTTCTTCCTCCTCCTTTTCTTCTTCCTCCTCTTCTTCCTCCTCCTCCTCTTCCTCTTCCTTCTCCTCCAGATCCAGGCGTCCTGGACTGCAGACTTTTGTTGCTTTATGTGGTATTGAAGATCAAAGCTCCCAGCATTCTAGGCAAATCCTTTACCATTTGAACTCCAATCTCAGCCTCCAGTATTAAAACTGCTGAAAAAGAGGCATGCTCTCAAATTAATTATAACCCACCTGCCTTGTCTTGAGGGACTACCCGATTTCATTACATTTAAAAATTCTTAGCTATTGTTATTATTTGGTGTCATGAAATGATCAAACCCAGGGCCTCTCACAGGTTAGAAAGCCCACAACCATTGAGCTATGCTGCCAATCCCCGACTGCTTAATTTTAAGGTAGGTTTGAAGAAAGGGGTGGGAATGAGCACTGTATATTCTTTTTCTTAACCTTGAAGGTTAAATATCTGTAGTTTTCCTAGCCATTTTGAGTAGGGTGGGGATGGGGGGGCTGCCGTTTGGGATAGTACCAGAGGTCATGGGTCAAAGGAACAACCGATGCATTTTCAGGTCTTGAATCTTTCCATCATCCAGAGTTCAGCTCCAGCCAGGGTGAGAAGGAAGTAAAGGTTTGGCTGACTTAAGAGGATGAGGAACACACATCCAGAGAACTGACTCCAGGAGTCTCAGTCTCTCTCTCTCTCTCTCTCTCTCTCTCTCTCTCTCTCTCTCTCTCTCTCTCTCTCTCTCTCTCTCTCTCTCTCTCTCTGTGTGTGTGTGTGTGTGTGTGTGTGTGTGTGTGTGTGTGTGTGTTGGCTTCTGTTTTATTGGAATACAAGAAAGGATCTTGTAGACATTATAAAATAAATGGGGTACCTCTAAGTTTTCATCAAGAACAGAAAAATAAACCGCAGTTTTTCCCACTCACCACCCTAGCTACAGACAAACACACCCCACCACATCCAAACCGACGATGGACAGAGGGGTCAGTGAGCTAGGAGACAGAGAGGCTCAGCCTTCAGCAATGAGCAAGGAAGTGAAGGGCTGAGACGTGGCAAGCTCCCTGGGGGAATGCGCATGCTGGAGAGCACCAATTATCATAATTGAAGGTAATGGTGCCTAGGCGCCGCTCTGTTTTACTTCACTCAGCCCGACCCAGACGCTGGGCTCCTCCCTGGCCAAGCACTCGCCCTCCGCCCTCCGGGGGTTTCCGGGCCTCAGCTGCCCAGACCTAGTTTCCCTCAAGTTCAGGTACACACACCACCGTGCTGGCCATCCCGCCTGCCCTCCCACCTGACACCGCCTGGCCACTGCCTGCCTCTCTGCCCACTAAAGGAGCAAGAGAGCGATCCGGATGAAATTGGGACAGTTTTGGTCAAGACAGATGTAGCCAATCCTGTCCAGAATCTATAAAAAACAAGGGAACAAACATTTGGGTCCCAAATAGTACCTACCACCAGCCCTTCTCCTGCCTAGTCTCAAAGAAATGACCACTTTGACTTGCAGGCTGTGGTTCAGCTTTACCCACGCGCCCCACCAGGCTCCCTCATCACCATATCTCAGAGCTTTACAGTGCACAGGGCAGGGGGACCAAACACAGGGTCCTTCACACAGGTTAAGCTAGCCCAGTACTATGAACTACACTTCCAACCCTAAGTGATTTGAAGAGAAAATTCATAAACAGTTCTCAAGTGCAGGGTTGGACCGTAATTTTTGCCCGATGGAACACCTGAAATTTTAATTTCGAGGGGTTTGAAGAGACAGAGCAGCCATTTCCCTGTCATTCCAAGTTCCAAGACAAGAAGAGATGAGTTTCTTTTTGTTTTCTGGATTTTTTTTTAATACCAGTACTTTTTTATTTGCTTGAACAGTTGATTGATTAATTGACTGATTGACTTCTAATTACAAAAGTAACACACCACTGTGGGAAACTTGGATAATTCACACAAGTAAATATGTGACCTATTCCATGGGACTTCTGTAGGACACAAGCTCTTAGACCCAGTCCCGGATTGTCAACCACAGTAAGGAAATGCTGTAATGGTGGAGTGGAGCAGTGTTAGCTTGGACTCAGCTACAGACCTATCTGTGACTTGGTGAGCATCACCAAACCTCTCTTAGATTTCTGCCTGTCTTTCTGGGGACTGTGGGGGTGGGTGTTTTGCCTTCCTATGTACACCAAGTGTGTGCCTGATACCCAAAACATCCGAGACAGTGTTGGATACTCTAGAACTGGAGTTACAGAGGGTTGTGACCTGCTGTAGTGGCTATTCCTGGTTGTCAACTTGACTATATTTGAAATGAACTACAATCCAGAAGGCTCACCAGTGAACCTAATCTGGAGACTGGGAGATAG
>NC_034604.1:261793-263191 GCF_900095145.1 Mus pahari | reverse complement strand
GGACTTCCATTCACAGCTACTACTGAACCATTGTTGGGAATTGGACTGCAGACTATAAGTCATCAATAGATTCCTTTACTATATAGAGACTATCTGTAAGTTCTGTGACTCTAGAGAACCCTGACTAATACACCTGCCATGTGGGTTCTGGGAGTGGAAACCTGGTCCTATGGAAGAGCAACAAACCAGTGCTCATAACTTAGAAACTCCAGTCTTGCCTCTGCTGGTTGTCTGTGAGACAGAGTTCACAGAATGACCTCTAAGAGAAACCTTATCTTGGGGCAAAGAAAGGAAGGAAGGAAAAAAGGAAGGAGGGAGGGAGGGAGGGAGGGAGGAAGGAAGGAAGGAAGGAAGGAAGGAAGGAAGGAAGGAAGGAAGGAAGGAAGGAAGGAAGGAGAGAAATTGGGCAGGCAGAAAAGAAGGAGGGAGGGGGGAAGAAAAGAACCAACACTTGAAACTTGTTATCTCAGTTCCACGGACATTGTGGCACACACTTACTCACCCATGCACACATATGAAGTAAGTAAAAATATAATTAAAAATTTTAGGAGAGGGAACTGGAGAGATGGCTCAGAGGTTAAGAGCATGGTCTGCTCTTCTAGAGGTCCTAAGTTCAATTCCAGCAACCATATGGTGGCTCATAACCATCTGTAATGAGATCTGGTGCCCTCTTCTGGCATACAGGCAGAAGCTGTATACAAAATAAATAAATAAACAAACAAACAAATCTAAAAAAAACCCAAAAACATTTAGGAGATGGTTGAGGAAATAGAGTAATCAAGTTGGTAAAGGCACTTAATTCTACATCGAAACAAGATGTGAGACAGCAAGGCTTTCAGGTAAAGAAATATGACATCTATAGACTGTTGAGAGTGCACAGACCAGTGGGTACCAGGTAAGGGGAATTAGGTAGACTGAAAATGTTGTTGTCTAACACAATACCATGTACAATGAATATACACAATAGGGACAAAAGAAAAAGAAGAATTTCCCAGAAGTTGTGCTGTTAGAGTACAGGACAGATAGCCTGGGACTTCCAAGTGCCCAACAAGTCCAGTAAGAGACACAGAGTAATTATAACTTTACAAGTTTCTTTTAATACCACGGTACTGTGATTACAGCTACAGCATCTAGTAACCATTTCTTTTAATATTATAGCTGAAGATGCTGTGTCATTTCCTAGAACTACAAAGAGTGCTGGACAGCAAATTCACTGGAGACGGAAGAACCTAGTGTCACTTTCCTACGCTGCTCAAGGTCAGTGTATTAGTCAGGGTTCTCTAGAGTCACAGAACTTACAGATAGTCTCTATATAGTAAAGGAATCTATTGATGACTTACAGTCTGCAGTCCAAATCCCAACAATGGTTCAGTAGTAGCTGTGAATGGAAGTCCAAGG
>NC_034604.1:238743-261782 GCF_900095145.1 Mus pahari | reverse complement strand
GATGACCTTGGACTCAGAGATCTCCCTGTCTTCTCAAGATCTCCATACCAAGATCCAGATCAGAAACTTCTATCTCCCAGTCTCCAGATTAGGTCCACTGGTGAGCCTTCCAATTCTGGATTGTAGTTCATTTCAAATATAGTCAAGTTGACAACCAGGAATAGCCACTACAGTCAGACATGGCAGCTCTGCACTCAGAAAGGACTGTACAAACCGTGTGACTCTGGCCCTTGAGGGACACTCCATTTTGTCTAACCCACAAAGAAAGTATGCAAGAGCCTTTCCCAGACTGTGGCCCCACCCTTACTAACATAAGTAGAGTTCACTGGTGGGTAATTATAGGCAGGGCTACAGAGCGCAGATGCTACAGAAAGCTGACATGTCATCTTATGGAAGCTGAGATCCCAGGATCTTACGTATATTTGAAGATGCCCTGAAAACTGGTATGGATTCTCCCAAACCTATATTGCCCATGACCCTGTGACATGTGCATGCTTATGCAGCCTGCCCCCACCCCAACACCATTGAGTGTCTTAAAGATGTTTCTTCACATCTATTCTTTCTGGGAATAAAGACAAATTCTACTTGGTGGTTTTTACCTCCCTTCCTCATGTGTCATTCCATAGCATGTAATTCCAGTCAAAACCAGCAGAATAAGGAAGACAATCCAATGAACCTATTTTATTTTATTTTATTTTAGTGCTTGGAATGGAACCCAGGGCCTTGGGCATGTGTACAGGAGTTCTACTACTGAGCCTTACCCCCAGTCTGCTTGCTTTCTAGGACAGGCGTAGTTTATTCTATTAGTTCTTGCTAACACCCTATTCTTTGATAAGCACTGCCCCTAGACCTAGACCCTACAGAGGTGGGAACAGAAAACCTGTAAAAGACTCGGTCTAACAGCTTTTCTTTCCTGAAAACAGTGTCTGCTGCTGCTCCCTCTACCCCCTTGAAAGTCCTGCAAACCCCTCAACCTTGGAACAAAACCAGCAGCTCTGGTAACGGGTTTTGTGTCAAGTCACCTGATCCTCATGTCTTTAAAGTCTTACCAGTCCATAATTCAAAGTGGGTGTGTGAGCCTGTACTTCCAGCTCTTGGGAAACCAATGAAGAACTATAAGTTTGAGATCAGACTTGACTTACATAGAAAGACCCTGTCTCACAAAAACCAAAGTGGAAGAGGGGCATGTTTCAATTTATTTAAAATAAAGTGTTTATTCTCTGAAGAATAATTATATCCCAAGCTTTCTACAAGGTTGGCAACTCCCAACCCATAACAACCCATAGGGATCAGGGCGTACTGTGGAAAACCTGTGTTCCCAGATTACTCTGGAAACTAAGGCAGGAGGATTGCTTGAATCTGCGTTGAAGTCTGGCTGTGGCTACAGAGGAACCCCACAAAGTCCTACCAGGGTAACTGTTCTTTCTTAAATCAACACAGGATCATTGATATCTGTTACCACTTTTGTTTCCAAAGAATAAAATGATTATATCCATCGCTCAGCCAGATGTCCTACAGTAGGTCTCCACCACCCCCTGGTGGAGAACCAGAGCCACTGCTGTTGAGCTTTTTATCAATGATGTCAGTGGAAGAGTCCAAGAGAGAAAAGCAATCTAGACTTTGTGCGTACATAAGGTGGAGAAAGCATTCCCTCTTCTATGCTACAAGTGACATTATTGTCGTAAAAAAAAAAAAAAAACCCTTTCAAATGTCTGACCATGCGAATACAGCAGAAGACCCCGCAACTGACCCTGCCAGGTAATTCTCAGCAGTAGTGTCAAAACGTATTCAGGAAATAAGAAAGCCTCTTCAAAACATGGTGCTGGGCAACTAGACTTCTACATGTGGAAGAATGAACAGACATCGTGTACAAAAACCAGTTCACAATGGATCAAAGGCCTAAACCTAAGACTTGGAACTGCCAAAGGAAACCATTTTAAGGTACAGCCATAGGCAGAAATCTCCAACAGCATGGAAAATAATCCAGAGGATTGACCAATGGGATTCCACGGAATTAAAACCTAACTACACAGCGAAGGAGACACCACACAGAGTGAAGAGGCGTCAGACAGGGTTAGTATTTAGACTATGGAAAGAAATACAAAACTTAAACACCAAATAAATGAATTTTCTAATCAGTCAACGGACTAAAGACCTGAGTAGACAGTTCTCAAAACCAGAAATATAAATAGCCAAATAAATGCTTGAAAAGGTGTCCAACATCCTGAGCCCTGAGGGAAGACAAATTATAGCTGCTTTGATAGTCCATCTTGCCCCTGTCAGAATGGCTACAACAAAGAAACAGATAATGCCTGTGCTGGCGGGCGTGTGAGATAAGGGTACCACATGTAGAGCTGGTAGAGATGTAACTAGTACAGACACCATGGACACTGATGTGTGTATGCAGGTACTTTTTGTTGTTGTTTTGGTTTGGTTTGGTTGGAGAGTGTTGCTGCTATTAGTTTTGTCTTGTTTCTGTTTGTTTGTTTAAAAGATTTATTTATTTTATGTATGTGAGCACATTGTAGCTGTCTTTGGACACACCAGAAGAGGGCATCAGATCCCACTCCAGATGTGAGCCACCATGTGAATGCTGGGAACTGAACTCAGGATGTCTGGAAAAGCAATCAGTGCTCTTAACTGATGAGCCATCTCTGCATTCCCTTTTGGATTTTTTTTTTTGAGACAAGGTTTTTCTGTGTAGCCCTGGAACTTGCTCTGTAAACCAGATTGACCTCCAACTCAGAGATCCAACAGTCTCTGCCTCCTGAGAGCTAGGATTAAAGGTGTACACCACCACCACCCAGCTATTTCTTAAGAAAATAAAAATAGAATTAAAATATGACTGAGTTACATTACTCTTGAGTATTTGCCTAGAGGACTCTAAATCAATATACCACAGAAGTGTTTGAACATCCAGTCTCATGGTCACTTTATTCACAATAACTAGAAATTAAATCAGCCTAGACGTCCAGCAACAGAAGACCGAATAAAGATATACTCGGTGGAGTTTTATTCAACTGTAAGAAAGGATAAAATCATGTCATCCTCAGGGAAAGGAAGTGGAAATTATGTTAAGTGAAATAAGCCAAACACTTTATAGTTTGTCTCACACGGGGAATCTATATATTTAAATTTACATATATAGAGATGTGCTTTATGGGGGGTTACGTTGTGAAAGGGAGATTAATGGAGGGGAGAGAGAAAGAGGATTCTAGAATTCTGTGTCTGAGGGCAGAAAGATGATATCTTTGGGGAGCAAGGGAACAATCTTGAGTGGAGTAGAGGGCGTAGGGGAGGATAGTGAGGGAAGGCATAGATTAGAACAAAGAGTATTAACACCAATATTGCACAGATAATAACACAGAAAGTGACAAAATGAAGTCCAGCACTTTATGTGCAGCTTCACTTGTTTGCTTGTTTGTTTGTTTGTTTGTTTGCTTGATGACTCAGAGGATTCCTATGACCAGAAAAGATTGCCTCATATTCTGAGTGACTGTGCTTGGTCCTTGATTTCTAATTGTCTTAATTAAAATAAATATTTAATTTTACTTCTGTATATGTGTGTGTGCCTGGATGAGTTCTGGGGCACTGCATGTAGCTGCCTGCAAAGGCCAGAAGGAACATCAGATCTCCTAGAACTGGAATTAAGGGTGGTTGTGAGCCACTATGTGAGTACTGAGAACTGAATCCAGCTCCTCTGCTGAGCAGCAAGGCTGCTGAACTGCTGAGTCATCTCTCAGCAGTTTGCCTTTCAACCTTGTCTTTTAAATGTTCATAATGGATTAACAGAACTAAGGTGTGAATGTGTGGTCCATTTCTCTAAACTGACCTGACCAACTTTCAAAAGCACACAAACAAGAAACCCACACACACACATACACTAAACAAAAATACCTTCCTTTCTGGTGGCATCAGAAGATGGGTGACAGAAGCTTTTGCTGTAGCTAAGCATGATCATGTTGCACAGGAGTGACAGACAGCCTGATACAGACTCATGGGAAAATCCAGCCTCTAAATTGACAGTAACTGCTACCTACAGGGGTTAGTCCATCAACACGTCTATCTATGGAAGACCACATGTCCAGCACTATCTGAAAGATGGAAACCTGCACATCCGCCTCTGACTCTATACAGAGGAAACTAAGAGCAGGCCATGTGGCTTCCATTTGGTCACATCAGCTATCATGAAAATCTGGGCTCAGGACACCAGCTTCCATTTCAAGGTTTGTAAAGGTATGAAGGGCCACAAGACTCACTTAAAATGCAGTTTCTTTCTCCTCCAACAAGATATGGCAACATGTTGGAAGAAAGGAGAAAGGAGAGGAGGGGAGGGAAGAGAAGAGAAAGGGGGAAATTGAGGGGAGGGAGAGGGAGAGAGGGAGAGGGAGGGGGAGGGAAGAGGGAGGGAAGGGGGAGGGAAGGGGAGGAGGAGGGAGAGGGAAAGGAAGAGAGAGCAAGCAGGCTGTGCATCTGTAATTCAATCACTCTTACTCTCAATTTTCTTGTTCCTGTGAGTCAGAAGTAAGGATTTTTGAGAATGAGAGTTGGGATCTTTCTTAGCTCTCAGCTTTCAGTTGGAGGAACTTGCCTGTCAGGACTGATCTAATGAGCAGCCTCCTGTTCAGACATCGGCTTTCTCCTGCGCAAAAAAAAAAAAAAAAAAAAAATACTGTCTGGGATCCCTGACCTAATCTCTCCACTCTATTTTCTTGCATAAACAAGAAAAAGTAGAAATCAAGCTTCCATTCAACACTGAGCTACCCACCAATCAGGAAAGAGGTTTCCATGTAAGAAAAACTTCATGGAGTCCACATTTGTTTCTTCTTTTTCTATTATTAATTTTTAGTTATGTGTATGGGGGTGTGGTGTGCACACATGCGTGCAAGTGCTTGCAGAAGAGAACGGGAAATTCAGGCAGTTTCAAGCCACCGATTATGGCCCTGAGGTTCTCTGCAAGAACAGCACATGTTCCAGTTGAACCATATCTTCAGGTCCCAGGTCTTGTTCATGGACCATAAATGGAAATTCCAATCAATAGAATCTAAAGATAATTCATCATCCAGCCTGAAAACAAAGAGGTTAATCATGACTTCGTGTGGTCCTTGGCTAGATATGGACTTACTATATCCAAGCTTCTCCACCAAATGCCAGAAAGGCCATGAAACACAGCTGAAGAGCCTGGACCAAGAATCCTCACCTTGACAGTAGCTCTGGGTCTGCGATTGTTCAGATCTCTTTTAAATTCCCAGGTTACAGAATCCTCAGCCACAAGAACTCAGCAGAGAAGTGATTTTTCACATGCCAGCAGTTCAGGAAAGCTAAGCTTCTTTTGTACAGCTTCATTACAGTGGATGGGATAAGGGCTAAGTGTTAACATAACACTTTTGTTTCTAATCCCTGCAGGGACTCCAAGACCTAGTCCAGAGACTCTCATACTTTATCTGCAGAGATTATTAGAGCAGTTAATGGCCCTCATCCCTAGATTTTCTGATTTGGCTGGTCTGGAAGACCATCTTCAAACTTGCATTTTGAGTTAGTTTCCAGGGGCTGCTGCTGAGGGGATACCACACTTTGAGAGCCTTGGGCATAGACCTATATAGAGGCACCAAGTTCCCCAAGAGAGAGATTGTAGACAAGCCAAACTAGCTGTAACAGGCAGATATCTGATCCTATCCCTGATGACAGACTCCACATCCAAAGGTCTCTCAAACTCCTCCGTCATTAGATTTCCACAGCTGAGACAAAATACCTAAGAAACAATTTTAAGGAGGAAAAGTTTTCTTGGGCTCATAGTGCCAGAGCCTTCTGTTCACAGTCTTCAGCTTTGCTGCCCTTGGGCCAAAGGTAAAGCTAGCTATCACAATGAAAGCTTAGGGTAGAATACAGCTGTTCATGTCATATCAGCCAGGAAGCAAGAAGACAGGAGGGTCCTAGGTAGTGATAGCCTATTTAAAAGCATGTCTCACTAACCTAATTTCTTCCAGCTGTCTCCTGATGCATCCCTACCTGAATCTATCATCTCCTGAACATTCTACCACATCCTAATAGTGACACAGGCTTAAGACCAAGTCTTCAATACAAGTGTGAAGGCATGGCAGACAGCACACAACACCATGAAGTGGACCATATGCCAAGGTGTTGTGGTGTACCTCCTGGATCATACGTTATGGCAGAGGAAAGCCAACAAAAAGAACTAAAGGTTCCAGATGGTGACAAGTGGTGAACTGAGTAGAACTGGGAAGGGTCTTGAGCAAATGAAAATAAAGTACCCCTTGGCTGATGGGATGACTCAATGAATTAAAGTACATTCACCCCTGAATCCTACATGATAGAAGGAGAAACCAGACTCACACAGGTCTGACCTCCACATGCATGCCATGGCAAGCACAGGTATACGTGTGTGTGTGTGTGTGTGTGTGTGTGTGTGTGTGTGTGTGCGCATGCGCATGCGCGCGCGTGCGCGCGCGTACACACACACACACACACACACACACACACACACGGTGCAATTAAAGAAAATAGACTGCCCTGTTTAATAGTGACTAGGAGAGGCCTTTCTAATGAACTGTGTTGATAGGCTAGCAGGAGGCAAAAGAGTAGGTTAGATAGCCATAAGAAGAGTGTTCTGGGGAAATGTATAGTACATGTCAAGGCTCTGAGGTAAAACTATGTCTAAAGGTGAGACAACTGGTAACATTATTCCATGGAGAACAAAACTTTTAGTCTTTTTGTGTGTGTAGCAGAGACACACATCTGTGCTGTTAGATTCTTCTGCCTCTGGCAACAATAACATAGAATTGAAAAACACAGGGAGTGACAGTAAGGACAGAGAAATATCTAGACTACAGCAAGCAAAGGGAGAAGAAAAGGACAGACCATTGGTATGTGGCATCCTTGGAATTCAGTTGGGGGAATGACTGCTAGGTTTCTATCAGAAAGAATGTGATATAATTTGGATTTTAAAAGAACTTCTCTGTCCTCTGTATTGAGTGGAGAGTACAGTGAGACCAGCAGGGAGACGGAGGGTGGTGGTTGAGAATGGTAATGGTAAGAAGTGGTGAGTTCCATATTTCTAGTCAGCCCTCTCTGCCTTGGTCCTGCATCCATCAACCAAACTAAGTACAGAGCAGGACTATTTTAAAAGTTTGCATTTATACTGAACATGTATAGACTTTTTTCCCTGTATAGACTTTTTAAATGAGTTGTTTATTTTTTATTTTCTTTTTACATGGGTATGTGCACCATGTGTGTGCACTGCCCTTGGAGGTCAGGAGAAGGCTCCTTACCACCTGGTACTGGAGTTATAGGCAATAAGCTTCCATGGGTGCTGGCAATCAAACTCAGGTTCTCTTTAAGAACAGTAAATGCTCTTACATACTAAGTCTTCTTTCCAGCACCATGTACAGACCCTTTTGTCTTTGCTGTTAAGCATAATATAGTAATTGTATAGAGAGCACTTATGTTTCTTTTTTCATTTTTTATTAGATATTTTCTTCATTTACATTTCAAATGCTATCCCAAAAGTCCCCTATACCCTCTGCCTCCCTGTTCCCCAACCCACCCATTCTAGCTTCCTGGCCCTAGAATTCCCTTGTACTGGGGCATATGATCTTCACAAGACCAAGGGCCTCTCCTCCCATTGATGGCCAACTAGGCCATCCTCTGCTACATATGCACCTAGAGACACAGTTCTGAGGGGGTACTGATTAGTTCATATTGTTGATCCTCCTATACGGTTGCCGACCTCTTTAGCTCCTTGGGTACTTTTTCTAGCTCCTTCTATAGAGACCCAGTAGATGACTGTGAGCATCCATTTCTATATTTGGCAGGCACTGGCATAGCCTCACAAGAGATAGCTATATCAGGGTCCTGTCAGTAAAATCTTGCTGGCATATGCAATAGTGTCTGGGTTGTATATGGGATGGATCCCCGGGTTAGGCAGTCTCTAGATGGTCCTTTCTTCCATCTCAGCTCCGAACTTTGTCTCTGTAACTCCTTCCATGGGTATTTTGTTCCCCATTCTAATGAGGAACGAAGTATCCACACTTTTGTCTTCCTTCTTCTTGAGTTTCATGTGTTTTGCAAATTGTATCTTGGGTAGTCTAAGTTCCTAGGTTAATATCCACTTATCAGTTAGTGCATATCATGTGTGTTCTTTTGTGATTGGGTTACCTCACTCAGGATGATATCCAACAAATCCTTCCACTTGCCTAAGAATTTCATAAATTCATTGTTTTTAATTGCTGAGTAGTACTCCATTGTGTAAATGTACCACATTTTCTGTATCCATTCCTCTGTTGAGGGACATCTGGGTTCTTTCCAGCTTCTGGCTATTATAAATAAGGCTGCTATGAACATAGTGGAACATGTGTCCTTATTACCAGTTGGAACATCTTCTGGGTATATACCAAGGAGAGGTATTGCTGGATCTTCTGGTAGTACTATGTCCAGTTTTCAGAGGAACCACAAGACTGATTTCCAGAGTGGTTGTACCAGTTTGCAATCCCCACCAACAATGGAGGAGGAGTGTTCCTCTTTTTCCACATCCTTGCCAGCATCTGCTGTCCCCTGAATTTTTGATCTTAGCCATTCTGACTGGTGTGAGGTAGAATCTCAGGGTTGTTTTGGTTTGCATTTCCCTGATGATTAAGGATGTTGAACATTTTTTCAGGTGCTTCCCAACCATTCAGTATTCCTTATTTGAGATGTTCCTTAAATATATAATCATTCTAGGGATGGTTTGTGTACACAGGAAGGTATGCAAAGATCCTATGCAAATCCTTTATCATTTGTAGAAGATTCTTGAGCATCTTTCTATTTTGGCATTTGCATAAGTTCTGGATTCAATCCCTCATGTGGCACTGAAGAGCCCTAACACGATATGTGGCGTGTGAAAGAGTTGAGCATGATCCAAGCTCTGTCCAGAAAGGAAGACAAGCAATAAATAAGTAAGTAAATGACATATGTAGGTTCTGGGTGGTAAAAAGTGCTGTGGAAACTAATAGAAATGGAATTGGAGGGCCTGGCTACATGGCTCAGCAGGTAAAAGCAGTTGTCACCAAGCCCAGTGACCTAAGTTCCATCTCCATATGGTAGAGAGAGCAAGCTGCCCTGTGATCCCCATTGCACGTACCTCCCTCCCAAAGAAATAAATTTAGAAACTTAGAAATGGGAAGGTAATGTGAGGGTAACTGCACCTGATGTCACCCCTTTCCAACACTCTACTTACTACACAAGTGTAACAAGAGCAGGAGGAATATTTGGAAGGACATGGGGAACCAGGAAGAGTGACTCCTCTGTTCTAATCCTGTGCCAACCAGAAAGGGCTCTGAGGAAGCTGACATTTGACTGTCTGGTCCTCTGCCTCACCACCTGGAGATCTGGGTACAAAAAGCCTCTGGGCTCTCCCTGTGTGGGCTGAGTCCAGGTTGGCATTGTGTCATGCACAGTGGGTGGTGAGTTCAGATCTCCCTCTCCCAGCACCCACCATAAAAGTCTGGACTACGTACACACATTGTTTTGTTTATTTTACTCTGGTTTTAAATATTCTTTGGCTGAGTCTTCCTTAGATTGGTCTTTTTGGTTGTCTAGTTAAGATTTTATTGCTGTGAAGAGACACCATGACCAAGGTAACTCTTATAGATTTAAGTGGGGCTGCCTTATACTTCTGGACGTTTAGTCTGTTATCATCATGACAGAAACATGTCAGCATGCAGCCAGACATGGTGCCAGAGAAGGAGCTGAGAGTTCTACATTTTGATTCATAGGCAGCAAAAAGAGATTGTGTTTCACAATAGGCATAGCCTAAGCAGAGGAGACCTCAAAGCCCACCTCCACAGTGACACATTTCCTCCAAGAAGGTCATGGCTACTCCCTGTGGACCAAGGATTCAAACATGGGACTCTATGGAGGCCAAGCCTACTCAGACCACTACAGTGGTTTGGTGGCTAATGAGCCATGTTTGAGTTTTAAATCTCTCACTTTAAGTCTATTCCTCTAACAAGGTTTATCATACTTTTATGTGCTATCATGGCAATAACAGTCTTGCTTCTACCTCTAGACATGGCGTTTCTTTAAACAAATCTTGTCTGGCTGGCCTAGCAGTCCTGAATTCTCTTAGCTTATTTTGAAAGTCAGGGTTTAGCATTCTAAAGAATGGTCTGGCTGAGTGTGGTAATATGGGTCTTTGGCTCTTGAAGGACAAACCAAAGAGAGATCTGCCTGCCCCCATGCATGTATATCCCTGCTCCATTCCAAGCCATGAGTACTGCTTGCTCATCATTTGCATATTCATTCACTGGTGTGCCTCAAATTGTTTTCTGCAGACTTCCAGTCATACTTGAAAACTATAGCACACAGCTTGTTAGGTTTCTTGCAGAAGGGATTCTGAGTGTGGCACCAGGTACAGGGTATCTGTCACTGTTAGAGGTTTGAAACTAAAAGGTGTGAGAGCCTCCAGAATTCCGTTCAGATAGCTCTTCACCTCTGGTCTCAGACTGGTGCACCAGGTGTATTGCTCATTGTGTTCCCAGTCCCATCAATCCAGTTATACATGACTTCACCTTTTTCCCCATTAGGCAGAACCTTGCTTCATGGGGACTTCCTGAGTAGGCCATGGTGGAGAGTGCTTTGGGTCATGAGCAAGTGGGAGAGCAAGTGGAGGTGAGAGAGCAGAAAGACCTCAGAGCAGCTCTAACACCCCATTCTCCCCCCTTTCTTGGCCCTGCAGTGCTCCACCTCTTCAATGAATAACCACACGACCTGAAAAAATAAGTTGCCCAATTTTCATAGCTAACAGGCTGCAGAGTCAGGATACAAAACCCAAGTCTAACTTTAAAGCCCATGCACATTGTTTTCAGTGACTACATTGGAACCTCTGTGTGAACCTACTGGATAGTTGATTCTTACAATAAGCATTTAAATTTTATTAAATACCTTTAGAACCACACAAATTTGGAGATTCAGCAAGCCAATAAGTGACCTTTTACAAATTTTTCAACTACCAAGTGATTTTTAATGTTTCTAAAGAATTTAGACTTAAAACCTGGCAATGCTGGTGTATATCTTTAATCCCAGCACTTAGGATATGGGATGCAAAGGCAGGAGCAGGAGGATTTCTGTGAGTTCAAGGCCAGCCTAGTCTACAGAGCAAGTTCCCGAACAACCAAGACTACACAAAGGAACTCTGTCTCAAAAACAAAGCAAACAAAAAACCCAAACAGACAAACAAACAAACAAACAAAAATTTAGATTTTAATTTTATCTTCATAAATGAGACAATAGTTAAAAATTCTGGCGACATTCTTTTTATTGCCTGAGAACTGTAGGTATTTGCATCCCTCATAAGGCTATTGAAGCATCAAAGCAGAAAGAAGACATTATTAATTTTGTATGCATTATTTATTTTGTGCGTGATGACAACTATCTCTAAAGGATATGTAAACATTGTGTTGTCTCCACATATGTTGACAATCTTCCAAAAGTGAAAAAATATGTTAAAACTACTTTAGCATTATGAGCTTATCCTGCCTTTAAGATTCATATTCCTGTGGATTACCATACACAGTGTGTATGATGAATTTCCTACTCCTCTTCTGATACTTGTATTAGCTGCTTTTCCACTACTGTGATAAAACATCGTGACATACTCCAGAGGATTAAAATCCACGATGGCAAAGTGAAGACCTCCTGGGTGGAGCTGGAAGCTAGGGGACTCACATCTTGAAACACAAGAACAAAACAGAGGGTAAACTCAAAAGTGATCCAAGTTTTTAAACTCTCAAAGCACTGTAGGGAAGCCTTGGGAGGTGACGTATTTCCTTCAATAAGAAAGACCAGACCTCTTAAATCTCCTGAAAAAGTAAAACATAAAAACATAAATTCTAGGCCTTTAGGCCCAGGCTTGAGAATGTGACCTTTGTGACTCAATGCTCCAAGGCATGCTAATCATAAAACAGATAGCGACATTCCTCCACCCCCCACTTCCAGAGTTCAGGGAGTTTTCATTTAAAGAAAGTCACCCTGACCCACCCTGACAGCTCCTGGAACCCGATATGCAAATGTGCTAACTGTCTTGACTGCCACTTCCTCATGACTTTTAACTGGTATTTTTGGTATTTTCCAACAATGCCCTCCCCAACCTCTTGAGTTGTGGTTTCTTCCTTTAAATACCCCCCTAAAACAGCTATTCAGGACCCATGGTCCTCTAACCCTGCATGGTGTACAACTGCGGGTCCCAGAGAGCACCTGGATTAAAAGTCCTCTTGTGGTTTGCATCAAGATCATTTCTCATGAGTGATTTGGGGTGTCGCCTCTCCTGAGTCAGAATGTGTGGGAGTCCTCATGTTGTGGGTCTTTCATTTGGTGCATTGACCAGGAATCGCGATCACTACTCACACTGGAGAACGGACTTGGAGGTATGGGGATCCCCTCAGGAATGTGTGCTTGCCGGCCGGTGTCTCTGTTCTGAGTGTCTGTTTTGTGAAAGCAACATGCATTTGTTGTGTTGGCTTGTTTGTCTGTGTCTCGTCCTTTGTTTCTGAAGCACGGCGCCACCTGAGTTTGGATCCGCCTGAGTTTAGATTCTGGTCAGCCTGAGTTTTGGAATCTGATCTCCCTGAGTTTATACTGATCAGCCTGAGTCTGGTTTAAATTGCTCTGGGGGACACCCCGTCTGTAGGGACGTCTGTCCCATCTGTAGGGACGTCCACCCCATCTGTAGGCCATCTGTAGAGACCTCCGTCCCATCTGTGGGGACCTTCGTCCCATCTGTAGGGACTCTCGTCCCATCTGTGGGAACCCTCGTCCCTTCTGTGGGGATCCTCGTCCCATCTGTGGGAACCCTAGTCCCATCTGTATGTTGGTAGAGATACTGTAACCCTCTTGTCGAGAACTGGCCATCTGATTCAGCAGCTCTCTAGACCTTTCATTTGGTGCGTGTGTTTGTGTTTGTTGACAGTATGTGTGCTGTTCGTATTCTTTGTGACTAAGACGATGAGACAGACTGTGGCAACCCCCCTAGTTTGACTCTCAACCATTGGACTGAAGTTAGGACTAGAACCCATAACCTTTCTGTGGAGATCAAGAAAGGCTGACTTTTTGCGCCTCTGAGTGGACAACTTTTGGCCTTGACTGGCCACCAGAGGGAACTTTTGACTATAACTTTTGAGATCAAAGCCATTATCTTTCAGGAAGGACCAAAATCACACCCTGACCCACAGCCATTACAGTAATGGCAAGACCTGGTCCAGAATCCTCCGCCCTGGGTTAAGCCTTGGGTGAGCCAGAAGAAGCCAGGCTCCTGAGTCCTGGCCTTCTGAAAACCCATGGAAGAAAAAAGAAAAATAAATAAATAGTATCAATTGGTCTTTGGAGCCCTGCACCTGTAGTTAGGAGTCTAGTGTGGCTGGAGAAGCCCTGCTAGGAGTTGATTGTAAATGCAGCTCTTAAAGGAACCAGCAGGAGCTCCTCTCTTAAAACTACAGCTAGAAAAATTAGGAATTTTGTTTGGTTTAAATAAGCAAATGTATGCAGCCATTTCATTTTCATTTCTGAATGGTTTTAAAGGTATAAATATGTATTATATGTATTGGATATAGATTATTGGCTCATAACTTATTGGTTATGATTAAAAATTTGTACCATTGGTAACAGAAAGTTGGCTTAAAACTGGTAACTCTGGGTTGGAGTAATTTAGAACTACAACATGTGGCATAAGCCAACCCATGGAAACAGGACTCTAAAGATATGCCTGAATTGGGTAATATTCTATGTAATTCTTATCAGAGAAACCAGACTTATAAAAGATAGGATTTAGGGCAGTGTCTCGTATTGGTGGCTACACCTTCTTGCATTTGTGTGCAGGAACAGGCAGACAAACTTTGTAGCAAGTAATGTTTTTGGTGTTGATCTTTAAAGAAAATAGATTGTTTACACTGTTAAAATTGGGCTTTGCTTCCCAAAATTGTGGTTGTGCTCTGGTGTTACAAGAAAAATCGAAAGTGAAGGCTTCTCCCGAATCGGAGCCACCAGCTAAACCCATCAGCTCCTCCAAAATCTATGAAGCTTCCTGAGTGGCCTAGTCCACTACCTCCCCTACCTTATCCACAGCCTCAACCCCAGATGCCTGGGAACCCCAAACCCCTCAGGGTGGCAGGAGGCGGACCCACTGCAGGTACACGGAGCTGCAGAGCACAGAGTCCTGATGGACTCCAGTGGACTGGCCCAACCTTCCACCCCTTCAGGGCTGGTCATTTTCCTCTGATGATCTTTATAACTGGAAAACTAACCACCCCCCTTTCTCAGAGGATCCCCCAAACCTCACAGGGTTGGTGGAGTCCCTTATGTTCTCTCATCAGCCTACTTGGGATGATTGTCAGCAGCTGCTGTAGACGCTCTTCACAAACGAGGAGTGAGAGAGAATTCTGTTAGAGGCTAGAAAAAATATCCCATGAGCTGATGGGCGGCCTACACAGCTACAAAATGAGATCGACATGGGATTCCCTTTGGCTCACCCCAGTTGGGACTACAACATGGCTAAAGGTAGGGAGAACTTGAAAAATCTATGGACAGACTCTGGTCTTCAAGATGCCTCTAGACGGCCCACTAATTTGGCTAAGGTAAGAGAGATAATGGATGGGCTGACAGAACCTCCCTCCGTGTTCCTTGAAAGGCTTATCAAAGCCTTCAGGTGCTTAATTCCCTTTGATCCTACTTCAGAAGCCCAGAAGGCCTCAGTGGCCCTGGAATTTATAAGGCAGTCGCCCCGTATATCAGAAAGAAACTTCAGAAATTGGGAAGGTTACGGGAGACAGTTACATGAGCTAGTGAAAGAGGCAGAGAAGGTGCATTACAAGAAGAGAGAGAGCGAGAGAGAGAGAGAGAGAGAGAGAGAGAGAGAGAGAGAGAGAGAGAGAGGAGGTGGAAGGAAGAGAACAGGAAGAATCATAGACAAGAGAGAAATTTGACTTGAATCTTGGCCACAATGGAAGAAGAAGAAGAAAAGGACAGGACCTAGACAGATAGGGAACCTAGGCAACAGAAGACCAATGTGCTTAACAGAATTTGGTGAGTTGGGGTACCAAGCCTCAGCTAAAAAGGCTCAGCTGTGTCAGACTGGAGTTACTTATTTGAGATACACCCTTTGAGATGGGAATCGATGGCTAAATGAAGCCAGAAAAAAGGCTGTAACTCAGATCCCCACGCCAACTACACCAAGAAAAGTAAGAATTCTGAGACACCACTGGCTTCTGCAGGCTTTGGATACCTGGGTTTGTGACCTTAGCTGTCCCGTTGTACTCCCTAACCAAGGAAGGGGAGGTTTTTGTGTGGACCCCAGATCATGAAGTTAGACCCTGTTGCCAGCAGGTGGCCTTCTTGCTTGAAAACTATTGCTACCATAGTTCTACTTGTCAAGGATGCGGATAAGCTCACTCTGGGACAGCAAATAACAGTAGTAGCGCCCCACGCTCTTGAAAGCATTATCCAACAACCTCCTGACCGATGGATGACCATTATCAGAGCCTTTTAGTGGTCAAACTTTGTGTGCATTGCCAGCTGGTTAATGCTAATCCTTCCAGAATGCCTCCTGAGAGAAGACTAAGGTAAAGCCAGCCAAGTATGGTAACAAGTACTTATTAGTTTTTATAGACACCTTTTCAAGCTGGGTAGAAGCTTTTCCTACCAGGACTGAGATGGCCAATGTGATGGCCAAGAAGATCCTAGAAGAAATCTTCCTGAGGTTTGGGATACCAAAGATAATTGGGTCTGAACCTGCCTTTGTTGCCCAGGTAAGTGAGGCACTGGCCAAGATATTGGGGATTGATTAAAAGTTACATTGTGCATACAGGTCCCAAAGCTCAGGACAGGTAGAGAGGATGAATAGAACCATTACAGAGACCCTTGCCAAATTGACAGGGGAAACTGGCGCTAATGATTGGATAGCTCTCCTATCCTTTGTGCTCTTCAGGGTTAGAAACACCCCTGGACAGTTTAGATTGACCCCCCTATGAATTACTCAACAGGAGGCATCTCCACTGGTAAAAATAGCCTTTGTACATAGTGCTGATGTGCTGCTTTCCCAGGCTTTATTCTCTAGGCTCAAGGCGCTGGAGTGGGTGAGACAGCGAGCGGGGAATCAGCTCCAGAAAGTCTACTTAAGAAGAGACCTGCAAGCACCACATCACTTCCAAGTTAGAGATTCAGCCTACATTAGATGCCACTGTGCAGAAATCCTTGAGACTCGGTGGAAAGGCCCTTATCTTGTACTCTTGACCACCCTACTTTCTACCCTTATGGGACCCCTTTTAATTTTGCTTCTGCTTTTAATTATAGTCCATGTGTATTAGATAGGCTAGTCGCCTTTATTAGAGCACAACTGTACAGTGCAGCTTTTAGTTTTGAGACAACAGTACCATGCCCTAAGGGATCAAGTGTGTCAGGGAGAAGATAGTGTCTAGTTCTAAGATTAGAACTATTAACAAGTAGAAGTGGGGAATGAAAAAGTGAAACATAAAAACATAAATTCTAGGTCTTTAGACCCAGGCTTGAGAATGTGACCTTTGTGACTCAATGCTCCAAGGCATGCTAATCATAAAACAGATAGCGACATTCCTCCATCCCCCCACTTCCAGAGTTCAGGGAGTGTTCATTTAAAGAAAGTCACCCTGACCCACCCTGACTGCTCCTGGAACCCGATATGCAAATGTGCTAACTGTCTTGACTGCCACTTCCTCATGACTTTTAACTGGTATTTTTGGTATTTTCCAACAATGCCCTCCCCAACCTCTTGAGTTGTGGTTTCTTCCTTTAAATACCCCCCTAAAACAGCTACTGAGGACCCATGGTCCTCTAACCCTGCATGGTGTACAACTGCAGGTCCCAGAGCACACCTGGATTAAAAGTCCTCTTGTGGTTTGCATCAAGACATTTCTCATGAGTGATTTGGGGTGTCGCCTCTCCTGAGTCAGAACATGGGGGAGTCCTCACATTGTGGGTCTTTCACTTCCAACAGTGCCATCAATTGGGAAACAAGTATTCAAAGTTTAGGGGTAATTTTTCATCCAAACCAAGAGAGCTCTGTATTCAGATTCCAGGTATCACTTGTACAGTAAAGAAAATACTACCTTCCTCATAAGTATCTTAGCATTAAAGGAGATATGTAATGTATTTACACATTTAAGACAATAGAATGGAGTAACTTTAGTGCTTCACTATTTGAAATGTGCTTGATCATAGGGCCTAGTTAATCTTAATTGTCAATTTAATTGTCAGTTGTCAATTAGAGCAGTGTTTCTCTATTTTCCTAATACTGCATCCTTTTAACATAGTTCCTCATGTTGTGGTGACCACCCCAACCTTAAAATTATTTTATTGCTATTTTATAAATATAATTTTGCTAGTTATCAATTGTAATAAAAATACCTTATGCAAGATATCTAATATAAGGGCCTGTGAAAGGGTTGTTCAACTTCTCCCCCATGGATCATCAGAACTATAACCTAGTGTCTTCTGAAAAAGTTAGCCCTCAATTAAAGAACTGCTTAGATCAAATTGGACTGAGGGTATGTCCGTGGACAATTGTGTTGATGGAATTGATGTTAATTGTGCCACTGTGGCAGACACCATCCCTAGCTGGGCTATCTTTACAAGTGCTATATAAAAAGATAGCTAAACATCAGCCTGAAATCAAGTCACCAAACAGTCTTCCTCCACAGTTTCTGCTTCAGGTTCCTGCGTGACTCCCTGTCTGACATTCCTTAATAATGGACTAACTATAACCTGTAAACTCAGATAAGCAAGTTGTTATCAAGGTTTACCCAGAAACTGTATAAAAAGTGTGTGCTTAGGAGATTCGGGGTTGCCTCTGCCCTGATTGCAGGACGACCTCATCACGCTGAATCAATAAACCTCTTGCTTGTTGCATCATCTCCATCTCTGTGTTTCTGTGAGTCATCCTGGACATAAGGCTCTTAGGGTCTTACACTGGGAGTAACTGGGAGAACAGATTGGAAAATTAAGGAAGTGAGTCATTGTACATGGGTATGTCTCTTTAGATACAGGGAAAATCAGGAAGTCTGTTCACTTTGGATGAATTTACCAGTTTTCTAGCCCTGGTTGTCATGGCCACTTGCTGCCTAGCTCTGTGACAGGCACACTGTTGGCATTGCCAAACCTGCATTTCTGACTGGCCAGCTTTTGACTCTAATTGTTTTTCACATGCAGGAGAAGCCATTGTGCCCTGTTTCTCCTTACCAAGAGGTCTCTAGAGATTTCTTCTGCAGGAATATTTACTGCTGCTGAGACTACGATGGTGGAGGTGCTCTTCTCCCCACAGTGAAGGAGCCCCATTCTGTGTCGCTGGTATTGCTCTGTTATACTGCCCTTTATTTGAAGGCAGATGCCACAGGTTAGGCTCCAGCCTGGCTGTACCTTCAGCCTTATCACACGTTGGCAATGTATTTTTGAGTAACAGATATGTCCATCTGTGTTTCTAAGTCATTCAGACTTAGATATCCTTTGAAAATCAGAACACCAAACTTCAACTAGGAAAGCATGCAGCAAGAACTATCTCAGTAGAAAGAACTTGAACCATTTCTGTTGTGAGCCAATCTCTGAACTTGTGCTGGGATCGAGGGCCAGCTTCCATTGTAAGCCAATTGATAAATTTGAGCTGGCTATTTACCAAAAATTGCAAACCTCAGGATTTGAATCCTAAGATGAATATGGGGGTAGAAATTGTTTCTGAGGAATCCAGTTCCTATTCAGGAACACTGACACTTGCTCACAAGTCACAGGAACACAGACAGAGTAGCACAAAAGTAAAGCAGTATAACTAAAAGTATGTGCATTCCCTCAAGTGAGGCTGAGATTGGGGTGCTCTTCTCAAGGCTGAGGCACTCCCTGTACCCAGACCTCCCCAGGAACAGTGAGCTGGGACACTCTAGTGTAAATGGGTCTAGTTATGCATATGGCAAATGGGAAGACAGTAGTCAGCACCCCAGGAGTCTTTTGGGAAAGTCCTGTATGAAGAGGGGTAGTAAAGGGAAGTAACCTCACTTCCTCAGACAATAACCTAACAATGCAGAAGCCCAATAAACAGGCAGCCAACTGCTTAGAGCCAGTCCAGGAGGCTCAATTGTCTGAGACCCTAGAGATAGCACCACAAAAATGTTCTCTTGCTGTCTTTGGACTACTTGAGGCTCAGGCCTCAGGAAAACCCACCTTTGGAGCCTTGGTGGTGTCTGGAGTCACTGGGTTCATACTGGTCTCCAATACCTCTTGCTAATTTCCCAGGAGACAAACAAGATATTAGGTCACCAGGACCAGAACCATACTGATCAGGTAGCCATTCTGAAGCCTCACCTCCCTAAATTTCTCTCTTCTTGTTTGAGAGTGCGAGTGTTCAGGAAAATACAGAATGGCAATGAGCTAATCAGCACTTTACAGCCTGTTTGAGCCATCCACACTGATCTCTCCCTAGAGTAAGAGCAAACCTGAGTCTAAACTGACCCTGGAGAAGTCCTTCATAGGATCATATATCAGTGGGAACATGGTGGGAAAGCTGGTGGACCACCTGGTGCCTTCCATGAAGGTTGGGGACCCCTTCTTTGTCCCTACCTTCCTGTACACATACCAAAAGTTTGCCACCACCAAGCAGGTGCTTCATCTGCTCTTTGTGAGGTGAGAGCCCACATCTAGGTCATCTTGGAGTCCTATGGAGTGCTAAGCATACATATTCTCCAAGACTAATGTGGGGACCCTATGAAATTAGTCCAGTAATGCTTCCCCCAGTTCTGGTCCTGAGCTGAGAGCCATGTGTGTGACTGTCCCCTGTACTATGCTGAAGCTCTCTGTTCTGGGCCACATTGTCTTCGGCCTCAAGGAAAGCAATTCTTCCATTTGTAAAAGAAGTTGTGAAATCTACATGAGGAGTCCACAATGGAGCAGAGACCCCTGGGAGGAAATCTGAGAGACTGTGTGCTGGCTGACATATCTGGATTGATGTTTTGGCCACTCATTACACAAACATATATGAAGCACCTACTATATACAAGTTAACAATACTGACAGGAGACAGAGCTCCCAGGCCCTTTGCATTTCTGTTTTTCTTCCAGAGTTTTCGTACCCACTAGATATCTTAGAAGTAGGGGACCAGGACTTTACAAGTGACATCTTTCCTGGTCTTCTCTAGGTATGGATACTCTGCTCTTACCTTGAAGAGGATAAGCAAGTAAAGAAGGAAGTGGGTTTCATGTTACATAGGAAAACTAAAGCCTCCAGGATAAGAATATTTGGGTAACAAGGTTAGATGGGTCTCACATACCTTTTGATTTCTACTAGAGTGCTCAAACCTGACTCATTGCCTACAAGGGGAAGAGACTTATACGGGATGAGGTTTTGGGAAATAAGGAATGGAAGTAAATGTAGAGACATGGGTCTGGCCACTGTGAGGACCCATCCTCATCCCAGTCCATACCAGGCAGGTTTTTCCAGCTATCCTCCATCAGAGCCTGGGCATAAGGTGTATAGAAGCCCCTGCTCACTTGGACCTCACACCTCTGCCCACCATGTGCATGAGGCCTGTTCATCCTCTACTTGGGAGTTCTTCCTGAGGGCCCATGGGAGAACTAAGCAAAGAGAGACCACGCCTCTGACTCTGCTGGTTCTACTGCACCCTGAGCACATCTGTACCTTCCTGGAGACACATCTGTTCATGTTTCTTGAGGATATTTGCCATTCCTAAGATTTATACATTCTGAACCAGCTGATGGTCTACTTGATTCTGAACATGCCCTGCTCAGATCCGGCAGTCCGTGTCCATATGCTCCTGACCCAGCTGATAGGTGAAGAAGCCGGTGATTCAGAGAGCAAGGAAAACACTCAGGGAGGTGCTTGAAACTCTTAGTGTTAGGAGGGTTCCCTAGCTGGTATCCTAGGGAAGCTTGAGAGGCTCCTGTTTGCAGGAGTTGTCACTCAACCCTGGCCTGGGTACATGACCTTTTGTAGGTCACAGTCAAGATTCCCAGAAGACATGGACTCTCATCTTTGGAAAGGCTGAGAGGAGGTCTCATCCTGGGGATCTTGTCTCTTGCATCCCACCACCACTTCCCCTTCTCTACATGCCTGCATCAGTTATACATCTGTCTCCATCCTTAGTTCTGGAGAGCCACACATCTGCAGATTTTAAGTGTGGTAACTGGCAGTAAAACCAGCCACTCTGCAGCCAGAGCTTGTGTACAAGAGTCAGAGAGAAAAAAACCCACCAGAATGTTCTACTGTTCTGTGACACCTCTGCTATTGAACCCAGATGTGGTATAAGCAGTCCAGTCAGCACACCCGATAGCAGCTGTGGAACTATGTCTCACCACACCCACTGACAGTGCACCCTGAACAGCTCCCACCTTTGTGGCAGGGTGTTTCCCCAGGAAATGGCCCTGCCACTCCCTCTCCTCCTCTAGGGGCCCATCCACTTTGCAGACAGCTCCAGCTCTGTGGCCTTCCACCCATCAGAGGTCCTTCCATTACTGCTGGCTTTACTTTCTCCTGAAAAATTCTGTTTTTAGCTTTTTGGATTATTTTTTATATTTTCTTTATTATTGTAAGTATTGATTTTAATAAATCAGCATCAATTTATTTTTGTATTGAATAAATCCATCATGGAGTCTATTTACCAGGCTGTACAGGGGATAGTAGTGTCCTCATACAGACTGAGGCCCCAAGCGTTGGAGACCAGGTTGAGAAAACCCGAGGCATTTTTACAGCCTGTAGCTGAGAGCCATATAGTTTTCTGATTAGAGCCAGTCACCCCCTCTCTTAAGGCTGTTTTGTGGGAATCAGCAAGATTCTAGCCTTAAACAAACATCAAGGGCTGTTAAGGGAGTCTTTTAGCATTTTGCAGCTGCCCAGAGCTGTCACTTTAGGCTGTTAGGAGGACCTAAGCTTCGAGAAAATCTGCCCAGTGTCTCGGAACAGTGATGACAAGGACTTGAGATAAATCACTGAAAGTTTCAGAGCTGCAATTAGCTTCCCCCATTTGTCCTTCACTATGTCTCTTTTGATCACTCCCTAACCCCTCTCTGTATACTATAAAACTTGAGCCTTTTCATTCATTAAACGGACTATGACACAAGCATATGCATGGTCTTCTCTTTCTCTTATTCCCATTTCAATTTAGATTCGTGATCCCCCTCAAGGACGATAAAATAGCTTGTCCCGTGGGACGGGATAAAATGGCACCCAACATGGGGCTCGAGGTTCGGATCCTTGCCAGAAGGACGGAGATTGGAGAATAGCTCCAAACAAAGAGAGTCATGACTATAAATAAAAAGAAGAAGAAGAAGAAGAAAGAAAAAGAAAAAGAAAGAGAAAAAGAAAAAGAAGAAATAAAAGGTGAGTAGTAACTTTCATAGAGTGAGCGTTCCCATTGTGAAAAAAAGACTTCCTCCCTGGTTGGGTTAGTAGAATTCAAAGAGGGGAAGCATTCTCGCCGCTCACAAGAAAAAGACTTCCTCCGTAGTAAAGTGAAGTTGTCTCCATCCCTAGAGAAATGGGTCAAAAACTATCTAAAGAGGTTATTTTCATCAGAGATCTGAAAGCCTCTATCAGAGAAAGAGGAGTGAGCATTTAAAAAAAAAGGATTTAGTAAAAATTCTTATTTTTGGGCTCTCGCTCTTTCGCCTTCTTGCGGTGTGGGACTCAGTGACTGCTAGATCCTTGGACTTCCATTCACAGCTACTACTGAACCATTGTTGGGATTTGGACTGCAGACTAGGAAATGCAGGGACAAAAAATGGAGCAGAGACTGAAGGAAAGGCCATCTAGAATCCACCCCACCTTGCGATCAACCTCATCTGCAGACACCAAACTGGGACACTATTGCCGATGCCAAGAAGTGCTCCAAGATAGGAGCCTAGTATGACTGTCCTCTGAGAGGCTCTACCAGCAGCTGACTAAGACAGATTCAGCTCCTTAAAACCATTAATGTGGCACTGCTGGGGAGAGGGCGGACTGGAGAAGAGTCACAGCTTCTGGGAGGG
>NC_034604.1:214194-218388 GCF_900095145.1 Mus pahari | reverse complement strand
AAGTAATTGAAGAAGATCTCAGAAGATCGAAAGATCTTCCATGCTCATGGATTGGCAGGATTAATATAGTAAAAATGGCTTTCTTGCCAAAAGCAATCTACAGATTCAATGCAGTCCCCATCAAATTCCAACTCAATTCTTCACAGAGTTAGAAAGGACAATTTGAAAATTCACCTGGAATAACAAAAATCCCAGGATAACAAAAACAATTCTGAACAATAAAAGAACTTCTGGTGGAATCACCATGCCTGACCTTAAGCTGTACTACAGAGCAATTGTGCTAAAAACTGCATGGTACTGGTACAGTGACAGACAGGTAGATCAATGGAATAGAATTGAAGACCCAGAAATGAACTCACATACCTGTTGTCACTTGATCTTTGACAAGGGAGCTAAAACCATCCAGTGGAAAAAAGACAGCATTTTCAACAAATGGTGCTGGCTCAACTGACAGTTATCATCATGTAGAAGAATGCAAATTGATCCATTCTTATCTCCTTGTACAAAGTTCAAGTCTAAGTGGATTATGGAACGCCACATAAAACCAGAGACACTAACTAAACCTTATAGAGGAGAAAGTGGGGAAAATCCTCGAAGATATGGGCACAGGGAGAAAAATTCCTAAACAGAATAGCAATGGCTTGTGCTGTAAGATTGTGATTCGACAAATGGGACCTCATAAAATTGCAAAGCTTCTGTAAGGCAAAAGACAATAAGTAAAAACGACCAACAACATATTGGGAAAGGATCTTTACCAATCCTAAATCTTATAGAAGACTAATATCCAATATATGCAAAGAACACAAGAAGCTGGACTCCAGAAAATCAAATAACCCCATTAAAAAATGGGTACAGAGCTAAACAAAGAATTCTCAAGTGAGGAGTACCAAAGGGCTGAGAAGCACTTGAAAAAATGTTCAGCATCCTTAATCATCAGGGAAATGCAAATCAAAACAACCCTGAGATTCCACCTTACACCAGTTAGAATGATTAAGATCAAAAATTCAGGGGACTCAGATGCTGATGCTGATGAGGATGTGGTGAAAGAGGAACACTCCTCCATTGTTGGTGGGATTACAAGCTGGAACAACCACTCAGGAAATCATTCTGGTGGGTCCTCAGAAAATTGGACATAGTACTACCGGAGGATTCAGCCATACCTCTCCTGGGCATATATCCAGAAGATGTTCCAACTGGTAATAAGGACACATGCTCCACTATGTTCGTAGCAGCCTTATTTATAATACCTAGAAGCTGAAAAGAACCCAGATGTCCCTCAACAGAGGAATGGATCAGAAAATGTGATATATTTACACAATGAAGTACTACTCAGCTATTAAAAACATGTAGGTGTTCCACCCAGCGATGGCGCTGCTGCTGGGGCTGGTCTGCGGGCTGCTGCTGGGATTGCAGGCTCAGGCTCCGGCTGGCAGGGAGGTGAGGGGGCAGAGAGCTCAGGGCATGTGCTACTGTCCTGAACGTGGCTCTGTTAGCTGTGTAGCAGCCCTCGCACCGCCACTTCCTCGGAAGTTTTCTTCTATAATTTTGTTGAAGATATTTACTGGCCCTTTAAGTTGGGAATCTTCCCTCTCTTCTGTTATCCTTAGGTTTGTTCTCCTCGTTGTGTGTTGGATTTCCTGGGTGTTTTGGGTTAGGAGCTTTTTGCATTTTACATTTTCTTTGACTGTTGCATCAATGTTTTTCTATGGTATCTTCTCTTTTCTATCTCCTGTATTCTGTTGGTGATGCTTGCCCCTACGACTTCTGATCTCTTTCCTAGGTTTTCTAACTCCAGGATTGTCTCTCTTTGTAATTTCTTTATTGTTTCTATTTCCACTTTCAGATCATGGATGGTTTTGTTTATTTCCTTCGCCTGATTGTGTTTTCCTGTAATTCTTTAAGGGATTTTTAAGCCCTCTTTGAGGGCTTCTAGCTGTTTACCTGCGTTCTCCTGTATTTCTTTAACAGAGTTATTTATGTTCTTCTTAAAGTCCTCTGTCATGGTTATGATAACTGATTTTAGATCTGAATCTTGCTTTTCTGGTGTGATGGTGTGTCCAGTACTTGCTATGGTGGGAGAATTAGGTTCTGATGATGCCAAGTAACCTTGGTTTCTGTTGCTTATGTTCTTACACTTGCCTCTCGCCATCTGACTATCTCTAGTGCTACTTGCCCTCTCTATATCTGACTGGAGTCTGTCCTTCCTGTGATCCTAGTTGTGTCAGAACTCCTCAGAGTTCAGCTGTCTCTGGGATTCTGGGATTCTGGGATCCTGTGAACCTGATATCCTGGCTGTGTTAGAGCTCCTGGGAGTGGAGCTGCTTCTGGGTATTGTGGGACTGGCTTTGGAGTTTGTGCCCCAGGTCTGCTCAAGGCACCAGCCCAGACCAGAAGGGAAATGACACTCTTAATTACTGGCATGATGCAGCTCTGTGGCAGAATACTTGCCTAGCATGTATGAGGCCCTACAGGGGATCAGAACATCACTCAGAAGCAAAACATTCTTCTGAAAATCTCATAGTTGTAAGGAGACAGTGGCCTGGAAAACATTACATCACATGGGCACTAAACATAGGGAACCTCAGGAGCTCTGCTTACTGTAGATGCTGTTGGCAGGGATGTCATAGTGTGGTACTTCTCCATGCTGTATGTGCACTAGCATAACCAACCTCATTTCCAGCATACCAACATTTACTTCTGCCTGCTTACCATCTCATTTGCCAAAAGGGAAGCCAGTTGGCATTGTCTTTACCGAGGGGACTCTAGAGACTGCTCCTAATGGAGTGTACACTGATGCTGAGACCACAGAAGAGTTTCAGTTGTCCTCAGAGTGAGTGAGCCACACTTCATGAGATCCAGGCTTTACTCCTAGAAGTGCTAGGAAAGGTGTGTTCTCATAGTGTTTGTTTTATTTTGGTTTTTAAAAGCAGAAACTGCTTTTAAAGAAAGCTGGCAGAGCTAGGCATTAGAGGCTGCACATCTTTAATTCTAGCACTCAGGAGGCCAAAGCTGGCAGGTCTCTGAATTTGAGAGCAGCCTGGTCTACAAAGCTAGTTTCAGAGTTCCAGAACAGCCAGAGCCATAGAGAAATCCTGTTTGGTGGGGAGGGGGAAGCTGGTAGGGACTGGAGAGATGACACAGCAGTTCAGAGAACTAGCTGCTCTGTTCTGCTCTGCTCTTGTAGAGGTCCTGAGTTCGCTTCCCAACAACCACATCTATAGTGGGGTCCTATGCCCTCGTCTGGTGTGTGGGCATACATGTGAGCTGAGTATCCATGTACATAAGATACATAAAAAATGGCAGAAGCTACAGGCTGGACTCTGGCTTAGCCTCCCTGTTGCAGCCCATTCACTGTCATCAATTGTTCACAGTGGACTATGAGAGCAGATATGTCAGCTAGGGCTGGATATCCAAATCCTCAGACTTCAGTTTGGAGAGCATGCTGCAAGGGCTATCTATACAGAAACTGACTCAACTATTTCTGGTGTGAGCCAACTCTAAATCAGTGCTGGGGGGCAGCTTCTATTTGCTAAGCTGATGAGTGAGTGAGATATCCATTTACTGAGAACTGCAACTGTCTTAGTTTAGGTATTACCACTGTGAAGAAACACCATGACCAAGGCATCTCTTACAAAAGAAAACCTTTCATTTGGGTCTGGATTATCATTTCATAGGTTTAGTGCATTACCATCATAGTGAGAAACATGACAGTGTGCAGGCAGACATATTACTAAAAAAGGAGCTCAGAGTTCTACGTCTTGATTAACAAGCAGTAAAAGGAGACTGTATGTCATAGTGGGCATAGCTTGATCATATATGAGACCTCAAAGTCCACTCTCATAGCGACACACTTCCTCCAACAAGACCATACCTACTCCAACAAGATCACACCTAATAGTGCCACTCCTTAGGGACCAAGCATTCAAACATGTATGTCTAGGGGGTCATTCCTATTCAAACTACCACAGCAACCTTTCTTGATTCAACTCTAAAATGAACAAGAGGCAAAGAACTTGATCTGGTCAAGATAATCCCTACACAAGAACACTGGTACAGATGGCTCTGAGATTAAAGCATAGTTATACACATATACACAGAGAACTCATAGTCATGCACCCACAGACAGACACCATAGCCATGCACACACAGACACCACAGCCATGCATGAATACACAGACACCATAGCCATGCACA
>NC_034604.1:193644-213528 GCF_900095145.1 Mus pahari | reverse complement strand
GACACCATAGCCATTCACACACAGACACCACAGCCATGTATGAATACACAGTCACCACAGCCATGTATACACACAGACACTACAGCCATGCATGAATACACAGACACCACAGCCATACACACACAGACACCACAACCACGCATGCACACACAAACATCACAGCCATGCATGAACACACAGACACCATAGCCATGCACACACAGACACCACATCCATGCACACACAGACACCACCACCCCACAGTCATCTCCTCACACACTCAACATGCGAACAAAGTAATTGCAGACAGGGTTAGAGTAATAAGGGGTTCAGGCTGAAGCTACAAATGGGATTAAGCAATAGACACTTTAAATGTAATTTCCCTAAAGCCAGGACACTGCACATAGTCCTACTTTGGGAGGTTGGGATGAGATAGGCTGGGGTAACAGTTATACACATGACAATGGAAAGAGAGCAGTTAGTATCTCAACAGTCCTTTGGGTAGTCTTGTTTAAGAATGATGTTCAGGGAAAGAGACCCCAGGAAATGGCCTCACTTACCTCACCAGACCTAACATAGTGTGAAACCCTGAAGACCAAGCAGCCAGTTCAGAACCAGTTCCAGCAGGCTCAGTTCTCTGGATACCTTGTTGAACTTGCTGTCTCCAGACTACACAAGCTCAGGTCCCATGAAAGCCCACCATATATACCTTCTTACATACAGTCTGGAGCTGCATATTCTGGAGATGAGTGCTCAAGTCCAGAGGTCTCGGCCTCTTCTGGCCACTTTTCAGGGGGGCTCTGCCTGAATCTGAGCCTGCTTGTTCTTCTAGGCAGTTGCTAGAACCCAGAGGCATGAGCTCAGGCAATGTTTACTGCAGACCTGGCCTTAAAGAGCTGAGGTCCTGACATATGTGACTGTCCCCAGGGTCATTAACAAGCTCTCTACCTGCAGCCCTATTATCTGATGCCTCAGACTAAACAATATTCCCTTCTGTACAAAAGGTGCTTGGATCTCTTTTGGTGTGTCCTAACATTGAAGTATCCAGATCAGGGTTCCCTAAACGATTGGCTTGAATTGCCTTTTGAATGAGTATCTGAGAAAGATCTGCTTAGAATTCACTCATTGACAAACACAAATGAAACACTTGATGTATGCAAGGACATCCCCAGTCACTTAGTTTTTAATTCAGAGAACAAACAAACCTCCTGGGCTCTCACTCAGTCTAGTATTGGAGGGGGTTACAGTATCTTGCAGTTGATCCCCCAAGATCTCCTCCAAGTATGGATTCATTCACCATTTAAGTAAACACAATGACAGAATAAAGAAGTGAGTAGAGTCATGTCTGGAGAGAGGGCTTTAGTTCCCAGAGTTGATATTTGGGTGCTAAGGGTAAGGGCTGGCCAAAGCTTGGGTCTCATAAACCTGATTTCCACTAGTATTCCAGGCTTGAGGCATTGCTTGCAAGGGGAGGATTGCAGGAGTTGAGGTCCATGCAAGGAGAAAGCACAGGGAAAGTGGAGGGTTTATGGCCAGCTCCTGTGAGACTCTAGACCAATGGTTCTCAACCTTCCTAATGCTGATACCCTTTAATACAGTTATTTATGTTGTGGTGACAACTTTGGTTGCTACTTCATATCTAATTTTGCTACTCTTCTGAATCATAACATAAATATTTGAGTTTTCCAATGTGTTTTCCAATGGTGATCCCTTTGAAAGGGAGGGTTGACCCCAAAGGGGTTATGACCTGCAGGTTAAGAACCCCTGCTCACCCCAGTCCATACCAGACCAGTTTCCCAGCTGTCTTCCATCAGAGCCTGGGCATAAGTTTTATAGAAGCCCCTGCTCACTTGGACCTCACACCTCTACCCACCATGTGCATGTGGCCTGTTCATCCTCTACTTGGGAGTTCTCCCTGAGGACCCATGGGAGAACTGAGCAAAGAGAGACCAGGCCTCTGACTCTGCTATTTCTACTGTGCCCTGAGCACATCTGTACCTCCCTGGAGACACAGCTGTTCATGTTTCCTGAGGATTTTCACCAGTCCTCAGATTTATCCATTCTGAACCAGCTGATGGCCTACTTGCTTCTGAACATGCCCTGCTCAGATCCGGCAGTCCATGTCCATATGCTCTTGACCCAGCTGAAGGGTGAAAAGCCAGAGATTCAGATAGAAAGAATGAGGAACCCTGGGGTAGGTGAGAAGTGTTCAGGGCAGGGTGTTCTGGAGGGATCCTGGTGTGAACAGATGTTATTTTTAGGACAGGGTCTTAGATTCTCCTACAGATACAGGTCTCTGCTGTCTTTAGAAAAGGATAGAAGACTCTCTTCTAGGAGTCTTACCTCCTTTGGCAACTTCACTGTCACTTCCTGTCTCAATATGCCTCCATCCTTTGAGTATTTTTCTCCATCCTTAGGTCTGGAGAGCCACACATCAGCAGGTTGCCAGCACAAGATATATTTACCAGTGGCAGTGAACCCAGCCACTCTGGAGCCAGAACCAACCTGTGAGCCAGATGTCAGGTACAACAGCAGTCAGGTCAGCACACCTGCTGTCTGCTGTGATTCTCCGCATGCATCAACCAACAAAGGCCACCTTTCTCACCTTCTGCCTTTGCTGCTGTGGGCCTGCCTACTGAGAAAGTGGCCACACCAGACCCGATCTTCTACCCACTCTGCAGACCGAGCCTCTTCTGTCATCTCTCTTGGGCTCAGCTTCTGAATTCCTAATAAACGTCGCTACACCATAGCTGGTCTTCATCTCCGCTGAAAATATCCTTGTAGCATCTCTTTATGCTCTACCTATCAAGGTCCTTCTCTGATTTAACTCTTTTTGTTCACTAAGAAGTCCTGGAACATTTGTTTTGTGGGGTTTGTTGTTGTTGTTGTTTTTAATCAATTCTTGAGAGTTTGCTTCTTCCTGAGAATTCTGGTGACCTATTCATGAAAATACCTTTGAAAGCAGGTGTACCAGGGCACACTTCTAATTGCAGAACTAAGAGAGGCTCTGACAGGAAGATCTTTTCCTATTAGAATACATGGTGAGGAGGAGGTCAGGCTGGACCACATAGCAAGACCTGGGGAAGAGAAAGAGATGAGAGGAAGAGAAAGGAAAAATAAATGGATTCAAGAGCAAATATTGGCCTTGAAATCAATCCTGTGTCAACCCCCCAGGTGCCAGATTCACAATGCATACCACCACACCAGACAGTACTTTTTTAAATCGTTTTTACTGTTACCTGTGGCAGCAAACATGACTTAATGCTAGGCACAGAGCTAGGAAACTGATATAGCCTTCTATGTTCTGTTCATTGAGAAATGTTAAGTCATTTTCTTAGGATCAGCTTTGCCAGGTACTAAATGGAGATGAATCATTCAACACATTGCAGTTATCTCTGTTGTACTGGTGGGCTGGATGCAGAATTCTTGAACAAGTCAGGCTCTGTAGCATCTGCTCGTGCAGCTGGATTTTGCCCTGGTTACTATGACAACCTGATGAAAACACTGTCAGTCTAGTAGAAAATCATTTGCTTGAATAGGTGAATTGCTCTACTTGCTGCAACAAGAGGAAGACAGATCTCTAGGCTGGTAAGTGTTGGTTGAGATGATGATAGGATTGGGGACTTGCGTAAGAGTAGTTTGTCCCCCAAATCCAGTTGTTCCATGAGCCTGCTGACCCTTCCACTCCTGGGCTGGTAAGTGTTGGTTGAGATGATGATAGGATTGGGGACTTGCGTAAGAGTAGTTTGTCCCCCAAATCCAGTTGTTCCATGAGTCTAGCCTTTGCTGATCCTTCCACTCCTGGGCACTGCCAGAGTCTCTAATAATCTCCATCAGACTGGGCATTTCACACACAATTCTAAACTAGAGCTCCAGGCTAAGACCTAATTCAGAGTGGCAGAAACACAATGCCTTGAAAAAATGGTAGCCCTTCCTAATTAAGAGTGCTTGCAGGAAACCAGTTTTCACAATAGCCCAAAACTATCATGCTTCAGATATAAGGGACACTATTTCTAAATTTTGTTGTTGTCTTTTGACCAGGGGCTGGAAGCCAGGCCCTTGCTCTACCTTGATTTATACCCTGAAATGACTCCAGAAAGAAAACATAAATTTATTTCATTGGCTGATAGCATGTATGTATGTATGTATGTATGTATGTATTTATGTAAATTGGTGTTCTGTCTACAATGTCTGTGTGAGAGCATCAGATCCTATAGAACTGAAATTATAAATAAATATGAGTGCCATGTAGTGCTGGGAATTGGTCCATTGGTGAAACAGCCAGTGCTCTTAACCACTGAACCATCTTTCCAGCCATCAATTGATTGACTCTTTAAAAAGATTTAGTTTTAACTGTGTGTGTGTGGGGGGGGGGTCTATGCAGGTGAGGGTATAGATGTCCTCAGAATCCATAGAAGGCACTGGATTTCCTAGAGTTGCTACAGGGAGTTATGAGACAGCATAGGTCTCATAACTATGCAAGAACAATATGTATTATTCTGAGCTATCTCTGTAGCCTGATCTGTTTTTTTGCTTTTTTGTTTTTGTTTTTGTTTTTTAAAGCAGGGTCTCACACTGTTGCCCAAGCTAGCCTCAACTCATGGCAATCAATATGCCTTAGCCTTTCAAGTATTGGGATTACAGATATGAGCCATTATGCCAGGCTAAAAAGAGAAATTTTAGACACTTTTATAAAGGTGATAGTTGGAAGGAATTGGTCCTAGATTTTTCTGACCCTTGGCTTCTGAGACACAGAAGCCTGCATTCTTGAGAACAGGTTTTCAGCTGCCTAGACAATGGGAGCCTAGGATAAGGAAAGTAGATACCCTCAGCCCATACCCTTCTAGAAAAAACAGGGCAGCATCTGTGGACTTTTACATATTAAATTCTTCTATGAATTCTAGAAACTTCTTTTAAGTGAGTTTAGTGAGAGAAGTCTTATGCGGGAGGCAAAAATGATTTGTGTGTTTTAGCTACATGTGCTATAAAATTCTTTCTCAGGATAACTGTAGTATCAACAATTTGGAAGCTGAGATAGGATTGAAAGTCTGAGACCAGCTTGTGCTACACAGTGAGTAGTAAACCATCCTGGGTCACATACTGACCCAGGAGAGAGATGAGAGGGAGGGAAGGCATGGGGTAGAGGAAGAACTCTGAGATAAACTTTTCTGGAATTAGAACCAATGCTATGCCGTTAAGTCATAAGCTATGAAACATATTGCAGCCCAAAGTTGTCTTAGCACAGCTTCTGTCTTAGATTTGTGGATCCTAGTCTTAGAGGCAGTCATGAACTTCTTGAGGAAGCTTATAGATAATGGATTTGCCTGTAACAGCAGGTGCTTCCCAGGAGTTTGGTGCAAACAGTGGTTGAAAGGCCACTGTCAAAGAGGAACAAAGTTTGCAGAAAGAGGCCTCAAAGAATCACTATGCAAGACAGCAGCAATCACATGTTCTTTGCAGCTCTGGAGCACTAAAATGACCTAGTGGTCCTCCAGCATGAAACACTAGTGGATCCAGGTAACAAAGAGGTCTGCAGGATATGTGGTATGGTACAGGACCAGTGCACCTGGAATCTAATTCGAGCAAGGGCTACAGTCAACCCAGAGGTTGGAGGAAATTCAGGACTAATCAGGAAGTCATTGGACTAGGTTTCTAGGCATCAAGGAGACCAAAAGCTTCCATTTAAAAAAAAAAAAACAAACAAAAAAAAAAACACAGTTGATGGTAATAAAATGTGGAGAGCAGGTAGCCTGAGAAGGCATGGCCCTGTGTGCCACCATCTACCTAACATCCTGGGTTGTAGATTGGGTTCCAGACTCTGAAGGTAGTTGGATAGCTTGACAGGAAACTAGGGAGTAGACTGGAGCCAGGCTGGTGCTGTCCCCTCCTCCCCAACTCCAGCCACAGTTGGCAGAAGTAAGGAAACACAAGCACTCCTGACAAAGATCACTTCATGGAGACACCAGCACTCTGGCTGTGAAAAGAGTGTATGTGGTAGGTATGTAGGATAGAAAACAGTGTGCACAACTGGGGTCACTAGAAAATCAGGAGAGAACAAAAGAGGGCTGACTGAGAGACAACTTAAGGACATGGTGATTCAAGATTCAGGACAGTTTTGTAGGAATGGCTGGCCATTTGTATATGTGTGTATACAGGTGTGCACATGACTGCAAGTCTATGCATGCAGATGCCAGAGGTGGATGCCAGGTGTCTTCCTTATTTGCTCTCTGTATGTTGTGTAGCAAGCAAGCACTTTACTGATTGAGCTATCTCCCCAGCCTGTAGAGTTTGATCTTTAAGATAATTCAGCTCTTTGAAGATCCAAAAGATAGGTTTAGGTGCAGCCTGGCAACTACATAGGCTAAAGACCTAGGTCCTCCCTGTGTGTGTTCATTAGCTCCCCTCCTTTAGACATGAGTAAGGTAAGGCAAGTTCTATGGCAGTTCCCAGCCATCTTCAGCTGCATGTCTCAGGCTTTCACACTGAGGCCTTCTGCTGTCTCTGATACGTGGCCCAGCTCAGCTTCAAGAATAACAAATTCAGAAACTTAAAGCAAGAGAAAAACATGGCCTGGAGAGTTGGCTCAGTGTTAAGAGAATTTGTGGTTCTTGCAGAGGACCCAGATTCTATTCCCAGCACTCACATGAGAGTTCACATCCAGATGAAACCCTAATCTCAGGAGATCTGACACTCTTCTCTGGCCTTTGTGAACACTAGGCATGGAGGTGGTACACAAACACAACTGAGCCAAACACTCATGCATAAAATAATAATTCAGAAAGAAAGGAAGGAAGCAAGGAAGGAAGGGAGGGAGGAGGGAGGGAGGGAGGGAGGGAGGGAGGGAGGGAGGGAGGGAAGAAGGGAGGAAGGATGAAAGAAAAAGACAGAAGTTACACTCATAGTGTAGTATACACATTAAGCTCAAAACACAGACATGAGATGAGCTGTTGGATCTGAGTTGCCGATCAGTCTGGTCTATATAAGTGAGTTCCAAGTCACTCAAGGGTGCATAAATTATCTCACTGTAGCCAGGCGGGGTGGCTCACCCTTTAATCCCAGCACTAGGGAGGCAGAGGCAGGAAGATTTCTGAGTTCGAGGCCAGCCTGGTCTACAAAGTGAGTTCTAGGATAGCCAAGGCTATACAGAAAAACCCTGTCTCGAACCCCCCCCCCCAAAGTCTCACTGTTCTTGAGAGCAGAAGTCTGAGTCAGATGTGAGGTGGACCATGCAACTGTTGAGGGTTCTAGAAGACCCTGCATCACTTCTTTCTAGATTCTAGTAGTTGTTGGAAACCCCTGGAATTACCTATTTTATGCCTTCATCACTCCAGAATGTATCTTTAAACTGTCCTTTGTGTGTGTCCAAATCCCCTTTCTTATGAGAAAACTCCTTACATTAGGGCCCGCCTAAATCTAGCATGACCTCAATTTTATTTATACAACCTGCATTTCCAAATGACATTACACCTGAAAGTTCTGAATAGACATTAATTTGGGGCTGACATACTCTAACCTACCACAAGAACAAATTATATTCAATGTATATTAAACTTAGATGTAATGGCTATTTTTTGCATGTCGCCTTGAGTGGACATATTAAGATGCCTGGCTCAGCATTCCTTCTTAGAGTCTGAGGGTGCTCTGGATGAGTTTAGCATTTTAATCGGTGTAGTGGCTATTCCTGGTTGTCAACTTGACTATATTTGGAATGAACTATAATCCAGAATTGGAAGGCTCACCAGTGACCCTAATCTGGAGGCTGGGAGATAGAAGTTTCTGACCTGGATCTTGGTATGGAGATCTTGAGGCATAGTGGCTATGGATTCCTGATTAAGACAGGGAGATCTCCGAGTTCAAGGTCATCTGGGGTTAAAGGTGTGGTGGCATACACCTTTAATCTGGGCTACACCTTCTGTTGGAGGCCAAATAAGGACATTGGAAGAAGGGAGTCTGGTTCTCGCTCTTTCGCCTTCTTGCTGTGTGGGACTAAGCAACTGCTAGATCCTTGGACTTCCATTCACAGCTACTACTGAACCATTGTTGGGAATTGGACTGCAGACTGCAAGTCATCAACAAATTCCTTTACTATATAGAGACTATCCGTAAGTTCTGTGACTCTAGAGAACCCTGACTAATACAATCAGCTAGCTGCCCTTCTCCTGTAGCAGTTTCTTAAAAGGAACAATCACCTTCAGGGAAGCTGAATGCAGGATGAACTAAGGAGGTGAAACATTTCATCCTATATAAACTCATTTTAGATTCAGAACATTCTAAAGCAACAGCTCTCAACACATGGGTCACAACTCCTTTGGGGGCCACATATCAAATATTTATACTGTGATTCCTAACAGTGGCAAAATTATAGTTATCAAATAGCAACAAAATAGTTTTATGGTTGGGGGTTATTATATAAGGAACTGTATTAAAGAGTCACATCAATAGAAAGGTTGAGAACCACTGCTCTTAAAGAAGGTAAAACATCCCATGCTAAGTTCAAGAAGTAAAACAACTCAACAGCTTTAGTTAAGTCCCTGAAATTGACAAGATTCGCAAGAAGATTCCTACCTTCCCCCACACATAGATGCCTCAAAAACTGCAGTTTCCATGAATTGAGACAAACTGGGCCACTTGGCCTGGGCTCAGATCACAACCACCTGGAAGATGCAGGGACTAGCAAGCTGTCTGCAAGTTGTGCAGTGCAAGTGCACTCCATGTCAAGCTTTCCTAACGCATGGGGGGCAGGGGGCTATAGTGACAGAACTGTCCTTTCTGCTTCTGTAACTCCATAAAACTCACTTTGTACTTTGTGTACTTTAGGGTATCCTTCCTTTGGCCTCCTGGTTTCCTCTCTGGGCTAAGTAGGCATTTGTTCATATCTCTCCCAAAACAGTCTCACATGCCTAGTTCAATCTTTTGAGAACCAGAGAGGTCAAAAAGAATTCTCTTGGGGCTAGAGAGATAGTTCAGCAGTTAAGAGCACTTGCTGCTCTTGCAGAGAACCTAGGTTAGATTCCTAGCACCCACACAGTGGCTCAACTGCCTGTAACTCCAGTCCCAGGGGATCTGATGCCCTCTCTGACCTGTGGCACAAGTACACGCATGGTGCAGACAAAACTCACATAATACAATTCTAAAAAGCAATTTTCTTTCTTTGGCTGGAGAGCTCAGTATTACACCTGCAGCTCCAATCCTAGGTGCATTCTGACTTGTCTCTTCTCAGTCACCCAACCCAATATACGATTTCATGGAAAAATTCACCTACTTTGTTCCTCTGGAGATAGCCACTCTCATTGCCACTAGTGCCCAGCCCTACTTACTCCCACAGTTCCCATTGACTCTGATGTAGGCAATTCACTGAAATTCCTGGAAAAGACAGCCACAGCTTATACTAAACATTATATAAGGACTCAACTGATCAAAACTGCAATGATGGTGGAAACTGATTAGTATTTTCTTACACTTAAGAGATTTTTTTTTTTTTTTTACTGCTATCAGACTAAACTCCAAAAGAGCAGAGACCATAAAAAACGTAGACCAAATCACTGAGTCAAAAATAATGTGTGCATGTTTCTCTCCCTTAACATGGGTCTTCAGAACCAAACTCTGATACTTAGGCTTGGCTCCAAGAGTCATTTTATAGTCAGAATTGACTTTTAAAAAATGTTTGAGAATTTGCTTGCTTTTTTTTTTCAATAAGGCACAAAAAAGTGCCTTCTCTCTCCTTCCCTCTCCTACCTTCCTGTAGTTGACCCACTCTGCCCCTAAGCAGCGAACCTGACAGATGACTCTCTGAGCCAGCCAAGCCAAGCTGGAGCTCTTGTCAGGGGCCCCTGGGGGGGGGGGGAGTGGGCGGGACAGAATTCAATGACTACATTTTCACTTTCTCAGTAAAGCCTAGACTTACCTGCACTCCCTTCTTCTTTCTGCTCATCAAAAAATAAGAAGGAAATGCTAAGAAAACTTGAATTTGTCACAAATATTTTTTCTACTTTTCAATATAACATTTCTTGACAATTGGTATCGGGTTATGACTTAATTTAATATTTATAAATTTGGAAAACTTATAACAAGTTATCAAAACAAGGGGCTTGTTCTTTGACCATGAATGTACAATAGTATATGCTTTGCCATTATCCACACGAGGTAGGAAGGCAAAATAATAAAGACAGCAGAAATCATTAGAAGTCCAGCAGATTTTTGAAAGCTTAAGAAACAAAAGATGCAATCAAATCAACCAATCATTAAATTTAAATATGAACCACATGAGAATGCAAATTAAGTTATGTTTATTTGTTCAGAATATTATTGTGGATTTAAGGCCTTATCTGTTAGATATAAATACTCTGGTTTAAAAAAGCAATGTGATCTAGAGATGGCAGATGGAGAATATAGTAACCAGAGTATCTGAATGCCCCTGTTATCTACTAGAAACAAACTCATGAAATCTCATGTCCCTATACAAGGTGCCTGGTGGAACGTCCTAGTATTGAGGGGCCCTGCTATCAACTTGTGATGGGGGAGTCATCTGCACTGCGGAAGAGTGCCAGTGATGGGCAGGGGGAGCTGGAAGGAATTCACTGTACTCATAGTCTCCTAAACTCTGGGAGATGAGCCACAGCCATTATGTTAGCATAGATGTATCAAGAGTGAGCAGTTCTTTTCTGCCAGCCTAGAAGTCTCACCAAAACCAGATAGAATTACATCCTCCTCAAAATGTAAAAACTGCTTATGCCATTAGCTCAAATTCACAATCTTACGTATTAAAAAACAGAACCCTGGCGGTTTAAATTGAAGTTTAGATGGGAGCCCAAGTAAATTCATCACCATGACGAAATGACGAAATGCTGTTTGCTGCTTGGGTGACTCATAGGCATTTACAGATGTCCAACCTGATATTCCGTCATCATAGAAAAAGGCATTATGCTTATTTATCTTTTTTTTATTTGACAAGCAGCAACATCATGTTTGTCATTTTAATGTAGATACAATTATTAGGTTATCTGTCATATTACAATATTTAAGTTTTTATTTTTTGTCCTTTAAGATACATTAAAAAAAAAAAAAAAAAAACACATCAACTGCAAACGTGAAGGGGAGAAAGCATGGTACCCAACCAAATTCCACATTTCAGCAATACTTCACTCATTCTTTTAATAAAGTTTTAAGAAACGTCATAATGACATGAGCTTGAAATATCTCTAGGCATTTTTCTCTGACGCTCATGACGTGGCACTGGTGATGTTGTAAACAGCAGAAAAACAGGGGCTGCCAGACGACCAAAGTATGGAGGCACAGGCCTGCTTTCTCCCACAGGAGCTCGCCAAATGGGGATGGCAATGACCTCACACCTGCACCAGGAGGTGTCACGCGACATAACTGTATTCATCTGCAGATGTTTGGCTGCGCTCGATGTACTGCTTGTCTATCAGAACTTCTATGCACTTCTTAATCATGCTGATACTGGGATTGAACCTGGCTCTTGACTGGCTGATTACCTGTGAGACAGACAGGGAACTATTCAAGTTAATCAGCCAAAGCATCCATTTCTAATTAGTTGTGAGAAGCCTCACATTTCAGCTTCAACAAACCTATCTAAAGGAAAAGGGTGTGTGAATGGTGACCTGAAAACAGGGTTCTGTAACAGACAGACCTGATGGAACAGGTAACACATCACTGTGCAATACCTATCAGTCTCTACATGATAACAATAGTGAAGTTTGTGTCCACAGTAAAAGAAACACCTAACGGTTGCATTGGAGAGGAAATAAAGTGCAGAATAAGCAATGGCAAAATAGTAAAGCTTACACACAGTGAAATTACTAACAATGTCACCTATCCACATATTCAACATGCTCCAAGTCTATGTAGTGCTAATGCTACTTTTACTCCAATGCTTTTTCCTAATGCCATAAACCTTTCAGTCGAGAGCTCTGCACTGCTGAGCAACCCTAGGTTGTTCGTTTCACACAAATATTTGTGCATAAACAGAATGAAGGAATATTCATTGAAGTAGTTCCCTTCTCCAGATGGAAAGGTCATTTAACAAGTTTAGGATCTCTAGTTCAAACCTAGCAAAGTCGTCTCTAAACTGAAATTTTTAAAATTTGAGAACTCTTTAAAACAAACATTTCTTTATGCTACTTGGCCAACATTAGTCCTGTCTCAACATTAACGAGGCCCAGTCCCAAAGCCCAGAGCTTTTCACTTTACCTCTTGAATAAGGGCGTTGTGCCGAAGCACCTTGCGTGCTTTCATGATGCGGACAATAGCAGCTTGAAGATACATTTTCCGGTCCTCATCTACAGCACTTCTAGTCTGTTCCAGTTCCTGTTTTTATGAAAAATGGGAGTGGGGAATCCCCCACAAATAGGACACTGTCATTGATGATTCAGCAGATGAAACTACCTGCTGCACTCAGAAGAGCCAGGCTTGGTTCCCAGCCTTTGCACTGTGGACAAACCCCTCCCTCTGGACTCTTCCTCAGGTATGAATAAGGTGCACAAAAAAACTTGCAGGCAAAACAAAAGTCTTAAAAAGTAAATCATATACTCGGAGGGGTAGCAAATTCGCTTAGTTGGTGAAGTGCTTTCTAAACTATATAAGCATGGTAGAGTTCTATGCCCAGCACCTATGTAAAAAGGCCAGGCATGGTGTCATGTCTGTTAGTGCTGCAGCAGGTCAGTCAGCCTAGACTACTATTTAGCCAGTGACAAAAATGCTACCTCAAAATAAAAAGGGAGGGAGAGGGAGGAATGGAAGAAGAATAGCTTCAAGAAATCATACCCGAAACTGACCTTTGACTACCAAACACATACACTGCTCAACACAAACCAAGAAAGAGCAGCAGAAGCAGCAGCAACAACAACAATAAAACATATAATAGGGCTGTGCCAATACCACAACCATCTTGTAACACCTCTAGTGGATTACAGATTTGTGAGTACAAAGATAAGTCACTTTTGAAGTTTACACTATTCTAAATTATAATGCAATCTAAATACATAACTAAAAAATGATTTCAGTTGCACAGAACAATATTTTAAGACTTGTCTTGGCAGTAAACCTCTGTGCCAAGATGCTCTCAGATGAAATTGTAGCAAGGTGCAGTGGTTAGCTCTCAGGCAAAATGGATAGGCTATGGCTGGGGACTGAGGGACTGATGGGAGAGGTCCTCTGTCTCATTCAAAGAAGACAGGGAAGACAGGCCAGAAAAGTGTGATCGCTACTGAAAAACAAGGGCTTGAGGCATACAGAAACAGACGATGCCAGAGGATTAGGGACAGTACAGCAGCTTTTAAACACAAATCCCTCAGACTGTTCATTCTACAGAAAAGGAGGATCTTGGTCACATTAAAGTTCAAGACACATGGCAATTAATATGTACGTCTCCCTCATGGAATAGTTCTTCCAGAGGGTCTGATATCTACTTCCCATCCAACACTGAGCACAAAAAGCAGTTAGGAAAGTCTTTGAATAAACCCGACTCCACACCAAAGCAATGATCACTGACTGCTGAATTCTGTCAAAAGCTAGTCACATGACTATATCTAAGAGTATCAACCCCATTCCTGCTGGCTCAACAGACCAAACTGTTCAGGGCAAGCTGTGCATCCATGTGCACATTTGATAAGTATTTCGTAAGATTTTCTCTTATAAAATCAGTTTCAAGAATGAACATACCACATCAAGAAGGGCATTTTTAAAGAGAAGGCAAAGAAAAGCTAAACTTCCTACCATTTCTGCCTTCCCTTCTTTGAGGTACACTCACAAGCCCTAAGTATGTTTTAAAATAAAATATGGGGTTGGGGATACAGTTCTCAGGCAAAGCATTCACATAGTCCATTTGAAGTTTTCATTCAATACTTAACATTTATTCACTCACTCACTTACTCATGTTCATATACTGTCTCTTCCTTACCCACTCACCAGCTCCACCTCATATACAGCTAATGTTTGCTAAGAAAGAAGCATTTTACTCAGTAGTTGTGATGGTTTGTGTATGCTCGGCACAGGGAGTGGCACTATTCGATGTTGTGGCCCTGTTGGAGTGGGTGTGTCAATGTAGGTGTGGGCTTTAAGGCCCTCATCCTAGCTTCCAGATGAAGATGTAGAACTCTCAGCTTCTCCTGCGCCATGCCTGCCTGGATACTGCCATGCTCCCACCTTGATAATGGATAGAACTTATCCATTAATGGATAGAACTTGAGAATGGATGCCCAGCTTAAATAATGTTTTTATAAGAGTTGACTTAGTCATGCTGTCTGTTCATAGCAGTAAAACCCTAAGGCAGAAGTGAAGATACTGTTAAGTTGCCCAAGTTCCTTTAAGTAATTCAAATTCACCGGGTGTGGTGACACACGCCTTTAATCCCAGCACTTGGGAGGCAGAGGCAGGCAGATTTCTGAGTTCAAGCCCAGCCTGGTCTACAGAGCAAGTTCCAGGACAGCCAAGACTACACAGAGAAACCCTGTCTCGAAAAAACAAAAAAAACAAAAAAAACAAAAAAACAAACAAACAAACAAAAAAGTAATCCAAATTTAACTCATGGAGTCATTAAAAGAAAATCAAAGTAGACTGGGCAGAGGGTAGCAGCAGTAGAGTAAGAGAGGGAGGAGAGAAATGTATACACACGTGAAAATATTACAATAAGTGCTAATTAATGAGTAGATAACTAAGCTGGATCTGTCTTGCCTATGCTATTTATTTTTTAAACACTAACAACTGCAAGAATAAACCAGAAAAGCATTATCATGTTATTAATTTCTGAGTGCAAAGGTTAGCTCGATCTTGTTATAAAACCGACTCATTCAAAGCACTGCCTAAATATTTCTAGAAGAGATGACATTCAAACCAGTACTTACTTGTGGCGTATCCTTCTGCATTGATGTAGTAATCTTAAATTTTGTTCTCTTACTGCTGAAGCTCATATTTAATGAAAATGAAGATTCTGCATCGATATCTTCCTATATTTAAAACAAAATTTTTTTTTCGGATTTCACATTTACCAGAATATTACTCAGTTTCTATTTAGGAAGTAGCTATTTTAAGGCCCAGCCATTATATATACTATCTTCTGTCTGAAACTGCTGCAGTAGCCATAATACTAACAAGTGAGCTTCCAAGGTTCTGACGTATCCAGTTAACCCACAATAGTATTTTGTTTATTTTTTGAAAAGCCAATGGCCTTTTCTTCTGGGAAAGTTGCTAAGCTAACTTACAGAGTCATATGAATATCACACAACCTTAAAACTGCCAATATCCCATAGAAAAGCCTCTATCTGCTAAGGGTTGAAATCCCTTGGGAAGGTTACCTTTTCTGAATCATGGTTAATCATTTTCACATCAAGTAATGATTTGATTGTTTTGGTCAGCTCCTTTTCATTCATCTGGGTACTGTCTTGAAGTTCTTTGTAGCTGACAGTTTCACTGTTGTTAAAGGCAAGAAGAACTGCCATTTGGTAGGTTGTAACCATAGCTACATATGGTTTTCCCAAATAGTTCATTTTAACTTCACCTACAATTAAACAAAAATTGACAGTACAGTGATCATCCAAAGAGTTTCCATTTGACATTCTGGATTGTTTTCATTAAAAAAAAATAAACCAGAGACATCTTAAGGTTAATGCAAAGGCATTGAAAGTTCTTGCCTAGAGGACATGGGCTGCCAATGTTGAAGTAGTGAGTATGTAGTATATAGTAACAGTTGACCTACTACAACTTTGTCAGAGTTTAAGCAGTGAATTTAGATAATTAGGAACAGGAAAGCTAAAGCAGAACTGGTGGGAGAGAGAGGTAGCAAAACCAGAACTGAATGGAAGAAACAAAGGACAAAGAGAGACAGTTGGCAACTCTATGTATATCCTCTAAGTCTGATAGCTTAAGTTCAAACCTGTGTAACCACACTGTGGAAGAAAAAACCGATTTCTACACACCCACTCCACACACATACAGGCTTGAAATTTAAGATGAAAATGTAAACATCAAACATATTTCACATGTAGGAAGAAAATCAGAACACTCAATTTATTCAATAAACTTGCACAATCAATGCAGTACTACTAAGAAACCATAGTCTAAGATGCAAGCCAGTCATACAAAGCAAATGACACTAGTACTGAGATCAACCTTTTAAAGGTAAAAACAGGGTTCCTAATAAAGGTCACAGCACCAGGATCAACTTCCTTATGTCATTTCTTTTTTGTTGTTTATAATTTTATGTGTGTGGCTATTTTGCTTGCATGCATATCTGCATGACATATGTGCCTGGTCCCTGTGGAGGCCCGAAGAGGGTGTCAGATCCCCTGCAAGTGGAGTTATAGCCCAGCTGTGAGCTGGCCTGTCTGTGGCTGCTCACCCACAGCCCTCCCTGAAGCCTAAGAAGAGTATGTGCTTTGGCTTTGGCTGGCCATCTCCAGAGAACTGAGAAGGAAGGCATTCTTCGAGTATTTTAAATAAAAGTCGGTAGACAGGGCTAAGGAAACTTTGGATAACAGGTATTCAAAAATATCTTACCCATCAGTCTGCTTTTCTAAACAAACTGTCTACTATGTATAAAATGATTGGCTGCAAAAATGTATTGTCATAAAACTCAAAGTAATTCTTAAAGTGAACATTACTATCAGCATTACATAGTTCCTTAATGATACCAGAAAGGAAGAAAGTGGATTAAAAACTAGAATTAAGCCAGGCGTGGTGGCGCACGCCTTTAATCCCAGCACTTGGGAGGCAGAGGCAGGCGGATTTCTGAGTTCGAGGCCAGCCTGGTCTACAAAGTGAACTCCAGGACAGCCAGGGCTATACAGAGAAACCCTGTCTCAAAAAAACAAACAAACAAACAAACAAAAAAACAAACTAGAATTAACACAGGAATTAACATTCTAAAGAAATACAATCACATAAATATCATTAAATGAATAGTAAGTAATCGTTCTTTACCTGTACAGAGATAATGTAACCATGTCAGTTTCCTTCCACTGAAATGCTGGCTATAAAACAATTCAAACTGTTGAAAGAGAAAGAAGTCAAGCTATTTTAAGGTCCTGAAACTTCTTTATTATGACACTGTAAAGATAAAAGCATCTTAACCCACCTAATGAAAACCTTGTTCAGAACCCCAGCTGCAGATCATGACTAGCCCCCGGCTATGTGGGTGTGCTGGCACCATTGTGGCTCTTCTGCTGAGTCTGCAGCAACTTGCTGCTCTGGTTCACCCAAGTGGTGTGGTGCACACTCATAGTCCCAGAGACATCGAAAGCTAACACAGGCTCACTTCAATCCAGAAGTCTGAGGCTATGCTGGGAAACAGCACTAAAAAGGGGCAGGCAGAGTAACTCCAGCAATCAACTGCCCATGCAGGGCAGACATGGCTCTGAAATATTTCTCTTCTATAGTTTAAGTTGCTGTGACATGTCAGCATGTTATTTATCCCACGTTATTTTTGTGTGTATGTATGTAAAGGGTAAAGTTAACACGGGCATGTCATCCTCAAGCATTTTTTCACATTATTTTGAAAGAGGGCTTCACTGAATCTGGAGCTTGCTCTCTGAGCTGTACTGGCCAGCCAGGAATCCCTGTTGTCCTTGCATTTTCACTGTGCACAGCACTGGGCACTGGAATCTAAACTCAGGTCCTCAGAGTCCTCCTATTTGAGCTTCAGTCACCTCACCCCACCGAGGCCTCTGAACCTCAGCCCTATCCCATTCCCCAACCAACACCTGCTAATTTCACTTCTTTATATAGAATCAGAAATGATATCAATATTAATCTGTATTAATATATTAATCTTATATTAATATATTCTGTTTAAAGACCAAATATGCGATCATATACGTTTCAACATGAAAACCATACCCACCCTTACCAGCACATAGCTTCATAAACGACAGGCTGGCCCATGTGTATGTGTAGTTAATACAAAGTGGGGTCTATGATATAACAATCGTGTAAACAATCACATGAACAAAGCTTTAGAGTTCAAGGTGTCTCTCTATCTACTGCCTTTTGCTGATATTAGTACATTTAACTTTATAATTGTATGAACAAGAATCTAAAGAGTCAGTACTTAACAATGCATACTCCAATTGCAAATGACATTTTGGCTCACAGAACCCATAAGAAATGGATTATAAATTGCTCACAACTTCAGTTCCAGGGGATCCTACAACCTCATCTGACTTCTGAGTTCCTGAGTTCAATTCTTAGCAACCATATGGTGGCTCATAACCATCTATAATGAGATCTGGTGCCCTCTTCTGGCCTGCAAGTATATAGGCAGGCAGAATGTTGTATACATAATAAATAGATGTTGAAAAAACTTACTTTAAAAAAAAAATTTTTTTTTTAATCAAAGCTTAGGAATTTAAAAAAAATTCCTTGGCTGGACTGGATGTATAAAAGACATTAGTTCTAAAATACATTTGTGTTGGGGTAGAACCCAAAATTTCTTCGTGAGTGACAGCCTTAGTTTTAATTTAAAAAAATATATTTATGTATTTGTCCATTTATGTGCATATGCAGACTCTCAGACAACTGCTAACAGGTCAGTCTTCAGTCTTCTAGGATTTCTGTCCCACTTTAGAGATTTTTCACTTCAAAATGCAGCTTCCACATATTATGCTTTCGTATCTCAGTCTATACATAACACATGTCTCAATTATAGGAAAATTAAAATATTACCAGAACTAAATGAAGCCTAAACATGGCTTCAAAGTTCAAATGGAAAAGTAGAAAGATTTGAAGCTTTCTCTTTTTTCTAAAATAATACACATTTACTTACTTGTTTAACTATTTATTTGGAATGGTGGTATGTTGTTCATGCTAGGGCCAGACATGAGCATGAAAGGATGACTCATGGGAGCTGACTCTCCATCAATCACGTGGGGTGTGAAGACTGAATCCAGCTCGTCAGGCCTCACCAAGCCAAGTGCCATCACCCAACTGAGCCATCCATTGCTATTATCCCTAAACTTACATAAAATACCACACCTTATGAACTACAGGTGCTTACTAAGAGCTGGTAGGGTTACTATGTATCACAAATAAACCCCAAACTGAAATACACACCTCTCACACACACATACACACACAAAGTGTCGCTACAATGCCTTTGTTTACTGCTGGCTTCCGAGCACACTTACCATCTGCACACTTTTCTCTAACTCTTGGGGGATTGCAAATGTAGATGAGGGAGCCTGAGTGAGAGGCCATGCACCAGCCTAAAAAGGAACAGTGAGATAAAATGTTCAATAGATATCTACCTCAAAAAAGCATTTCAATGGTGAGCTGCTGAGATACCTTTTCTCTTTCTTGGGATTCTGACAGTGCTATGGACCATTTTATTCCAAGTCTGTAAAATGTGGTCCACAGCTCAAAAGCTGACAAAACGTTATCAGGCATCATTTGCTAACCTTCTATAGTACATTGTCAAAATGATTCATAAATCTAAAAAAGAAAAGTACTATCATACCTGAAGGACATATATTTGGAAACTAATCCCCAAATCAATCACGGTGTCTTGGTTTCTGATGAAATTGTTGAACTTATTGTTCAAATCAGCACTGACACTCATGTCTGTGTACATTCGATGCAGCTTGCTGGTAAACTCATAACCACAGGCTTGCTGGAAAATAAGTTGTAAAGAATATAACCTAAACTGAGAATGATCAGCCAGGGATCAATTAGGAGACCAGAGGGTTTTATTTTATTTTAGTTTTTTTTTATTTATTATTAATACTGAACTTAAAGATCACCCTAAATCACTGGAAATCTCTGGCCTTTTGACTCTCATACTAACACCAAACACCAAACATACTACACAAACACACTCATGCCTGACCACTTACATACTGACACCCAACACTGTACACAAACACGCTCATGCCTGACCACTTACATACTGACACCCAA
>NC_034604.1:177272-193354 GCF_900095145.1 Mus pahari | reverse complement strand
CTGACACCCAACACTGTACACAAACACACTCATGCCTGCCCACTTACATACTGACACCCAACACTGTACACAAACACACTCATGCCTGCCCACTTTCACAGCCTGCTGTGTGTATACACATCAATGACTGCTGAAGTATACAGTCATTACATATAATGAGCATACTTGGCTGTTGGTACAAGGTTTCTATGATATTATCTATCACACTAAAGATTTATGGTACCTTTAATTTATTGATCATGGCTTCTTCAGAATCCATAGACATAGACAACCCGTGAATTAGACGTTTTGCTAGCATTCTTGCATAGAACTGTAGGAAAATGGGAATGGTTACTTTTGTTGTGACTTAAAATTCAAAATAGAATGAAGCAGGTAACTGCGATCTGAATGCTGTTCCACTCACCTTCTGAAAGACATCCTTGTCATCAATGTACTTGAAAACTGTGATGAAGCTAGTGAGCTTGTCCTCCACTTCATTTTCAGTCATCCCCTTCGCTGACTTCTTTAGCAAGTTGTCACAGTACTTAGCAAGCTCAAAGAGAAAGTGGTAATACATCTTACAAAGGATCCTTTGGACAGACACTTCAAACGCGGCAACACAAAGCCTCATAGGTATGTCACTTAGAACAGATGTAAGGGCACAAACATGAAAACAAGCCAGTAAATGGTTATCAGCAACGGGACAAAAGCAAAGCAGATGCTGAAAGCTGTTACACCCTAAAGTTACGCTTTAATATTATGAATGTAAAACATGAGTGCGTGATCAGCTAAGTTTTAAAAACACAGGACAACAGAACTAAGAAAAAAAGCCTAATCAGCATAATGAATAGTACACATGCTTTTTTAACAGGATTATCATCTTTATGAAATATTTTCTCCTTTGGTTAAAAAAGGGCACATGGTTTAATGCATTCTGAACATAAATTTAAATGTATATATAGTGCGGACAATTCTCATATTCTGAAAATTAGTACACACATTAATTTGCCATTCTAGTAACGTCCTTTTACCAACTTCAAGCAATTAAACTTACCAGTTCAGGCGCTTTGCACACAGACTTGGGTTCTCTGTAATTTACAACAGATGTAAGGGCCTAAATGAGAAAACAGCCCAGTGATTAGTTACCAGAAGAAGGCAAAAGTGGTGGCTGTGGATCAGCTGTCTGATCTATGTCTATAATACCCACAGTTTAGCCATCTCTCTTTCTCCCTATCTCTGTCCAGTATGTAATGTATAGGTGTTCACATAAAGAAGTACACACATAAATGAAGGCAAGGTCTACCTTAGCTATTGTTCTTCAAAAGCTTCAGAGTCTGTCATGAGACTTAGGGTATAAGCTAGCTGGACAGCAAGCCCCATGACCCCGGCCCCTCTCCAGCACTAGATTACACTATCACACCATTGTTTTGACACGGGTGCTGGAGGTTGAGCTATCCCCAGCAACTCTTAAGGCCATGTGTTAAAAGGGATACTGGCGGCCCAGGGGTGTGGGGATTCTTTTCCTTCTTCCTGTGCTTCTTTGGGTCACCATTAGGTGAACATCTTCATGTACTATGAGAAGCCCAAAGCAACATAATTAGTTAGGAAGAAACCTGTGAAACCCTGAGTTAAAAAAATTCCTTCTGCTTAGCTCAGTGTTCTATTATATTGGCAGGAAGATGACTATCTCACAAATCAAAAGTCAATTTCTTATGTCAAATATCAACTCAAATTTCTGGTATCTTTCAAACCAAGAATGAATACAGCCTAAATGTGGTATAGGTTAAACAGAAATATAGTCCTGCCACTGCCAGGGCTCTAACAAAGGACCAGAACTAAAGAACATTAGGATTATGTACACCAGGTCACTAATAACTCAGTAAGCTGACATAAGACACTATAAGTTCATTTTACTACTTTAAAACTTAGATTCTCAAATTTAAACTGGTTATTTAATGTATTTAATGTACATTTCAGTGTCTCAAGGATCTCAAACTTGAATGCCTAACAAAAATGCCCAACTGAAAACTGCACATCACCGGTTAAAGAAAATCCCATGTACAGATCACATGCATGGATTATTTGTTTAAAAGTTACCTTATCTAAAGCACTCATAAAATGCTGATCACCATTCAAAACAGTGTTGATAAGTTGAACGAATTTACCATGTACTTCCAAAACTGATTCCACAAATAGTGTTGGCATCTAAAAACAAAATACAAAGTATAAATTCACATTTTAAGATTTTCAAGAACAAAACTTGGATAAAGAATACTTATAATTTATATTCATTATACTTTTATGCTCAAATTATTCTTAAACTCCTCCATACCCTCAACTCCATATCTCTGGTTACACTGGTTTTAAAAGTTTAAGACTTCTTTTTATCAAATGGGACTGCCATTCAACACCAGGCCTAACAAGTCCTCTGCCATGTGAAGGCACACGCACTCTTATGCTGGGTCACAGGGTGAATCCCTAAATACCAGGCCCATCAACACTAGAATGAATTCTGAAAAGAGGACTAGAAAGCTTGTTTGTGCCTGAGAATGAGATCCTGGAGTTAGTTGGGCAGAATTAAGTTTTTGTTCAATGTCACTCAATACTTGGAATCTGCAAACCTAGCAATAAACTATGAATATGCCTAGTAACAACAGCAACAAATACATGGTCACTAAGTAGCAAAGGCCATTTCAGATAAATGAAAGTTAGGCAGGGTGACAGGTATTTGACTGTGGCATTTTGAATAGCAAGCACAGAGGCAGAGGAAACTTTAAAATCTGCCATGTACAAAGCAACTGACTGTGTACACACAGCAAATAGTTTCCTGTCAGAAGGTTAACAAATGCTACGTGGCAATCAGTATTGTGAGGAAGCAGCTGATCGATGGTTTTAATTCCAAGAAGAGCTCCGTAAATTCAAGATTTAAAACATTAGAATACAGGTGCCTTAGTTTTTCATGACAAACTCTTTTATAGCCCATCAAGGTTAAAAAACCACAAACCCTCTATACATCCCCCTAAGAGGAAGCATTCTAGCTCCCCTGTGCAACTCACATGTTCCTGAGTAAGGTTACTGGTCGCTCTGAGGCCCTCGTCATGGATGTGTTTCTGCAGCTCCTCAATCATATGAGGTAAACCACTGGACACAGCACGGAGTAAGACGTACATATTTGCCATGTCTGAGAGGAAAAAGAATTTATTAACTTCCCAAAGAACCTTATTATGTAATACATGCTTTTAAATGTACCAGTTAAAAGGAGCCATCTGCCACTTGAATACAAACACACAAACTCACTTCCCAGCTGCTGTGCCATACTCCCCCCAAAAAGGAAGATGTTGTTGCTGCTTACTATGTAGTGGTGGTGGAGGAAAATCAAGAAAATACTCATATACTTCCCCTTCTTTTTCACTCGAGTGCTACTATACATGTGTGTGCTACTGGTAACTACAGAGTATCTTAATGTAGAAGTATTTTATACTGGATGATAAAGCAAATCCACATATTTCACAACTTTATTACAGTTACTTGGAAATTAATGGGAAATTATATTGTAATTAAAAATATATGCAAGAATATCTGTACTGGCTGGTTGTTGGTCAACTTGACAGAAGCTGGAGTCATCTCAGAGAAAGGAGCCTCCCTTGAGGAAATGCCTCCATGAGATCCAGGTATAAGGCATATTTTTCAATTAGAGATCAAGGGTAGGAGGGCCTATTGTGGGTGGTACCATCCTTGGGCTGGTAGTCTTGGGTTCTATAAGAAAGCAAGCTGAGCAAGGCAGGGGAAGCAAGCCAGTAAGTAACATCCCTCCATGGCCTCTACTTTCTGAGCCGCTTGAGTTCCAGTCCTGACTTCCTTTGGTGATGAACAGCAATGTGGAAAGTGTAAGCTGAATAAACCGTTTCCTCCCCACCTTGCTTCTTGGTCATGATGTTTTATGCAGGAATAAAAACCCTAAGATAATATCTGTAGTAGAAACCTCTATTCAACGTGCTATGGTAGTATCGATCTTATGGGCAGATCCTTCTAAGCAGAGAACCTAGCAGCAAGGTGAAAAGAGATGGTTCAGCAGTTAAGAGCACTGGCTGTTCTTTATGAAGTCACAGTTCTATTCCCAGAACCTATATGGTGGCTCACCCCTTCACATAGACATATATATATACATACATACATGCAGGCAAAACTCCACAGCAAATAAAATAAAAAATAAATGAATAAATCTTTTTTTAAAAAACCTCCCGTGCCACTGAACTGTGTACTGTGTTTACCTTAAACATCTTATTGAGATGTAATATACATGCAGACAACTGTACACATATGGCTTTGTGAATTATTATAGATGAACATACAACACCCCAAATATGCACACCCAGACTTAAAATAATAGACATTACCTATACCTAGAAATGCCCTTGATCCATCTCCCAATACTACTGCTCCTCTGTAAGGGAAAGTAGTCATAGGCTGAACTCCTCTGGCTTGAACTACGAACACGATTACACAACTCTTTCTCTTCGCTCAATTTGTGTGTGTGTGTATGTGTGTGTAACATAAGGCTTATCTGTGCTGTGTTTAGCTTTCATGTACTCATGGCTACTCCTCTGTAATAATCCGTAGTATACGCATCAGTGGATGTGTGACTGTTTCTAGTCACTAAAGGGACATTGTTGCTATGAAGACTGTTGCATAGTTTTGTATACATGGATACACATAGGGGAAGGAACCCCATACCTGAGAGATGCTGGGTCATGAAATATATATATATATATATATATATATATGTGTGTGTGTGTGTGTGTGTGTGTGTATAGCTTCATACTTAGTATTAATGTTGCAATATGGTTTCATCAATTTATACTCTCATCCCAAGTTACCGGAAGTTCCTGGCATCCTACTTATTTCCTGATATGTCCTATATTCTTCCTGACTACATAACAAATCACACACAAACACCACCAAACAACAGTAATAAAAGAAATGTTTTCACTATTTATCGCTCATGTCTCAGTGAACTCTTGCTTTAAAGTGAGCACCTGTCTTACCCTTCCCAATTTGATTTCCTACTGTATATAAGGAAAGTAGCCCTTGTGATACATAAAAGCATAAACACATTTTCCTAACTCATCTTTTTATACTTTAGACTACCTTAAAAATGCTTTTCCAAAAGATTAACCAATAATCCTAAGGGAATTTGTAATACACCAGGGGTATTAAAGTGTGTTTTAAATCTAAGGAAAGGACGAAACAGCAGAAAAACCAGGACTTGTCGTTTGATTTTTGTTCACTGGTCCGTCCCCGGGCGCACTTACCATTCTTCCTCTCTTGCCGAATGATGCTGTGGCACTCCGAATGTAAGAATTGTAAGTGGTCTGCTACCATCCGCTGCTGACACTCATGAATCACTTTAGTATATGAACTTGGATGCAAATATTTTCGACATCTAATTTCTTCATCTTTTAATCTACCTAGAACCTACAGAAATATATCCTTATAATCATGATCTATGATGCAATGTTTAACATCAGCCAACTCTTAATGCCTTTGGGAGAATGCAGGTAAGGTTATGGAAAAGCTTTACACAACCAATTTCAACTCAAAATGAACTAGTCATTTCAGATCAACTTAAGCTCTGTCACCTACATGCCCTGACTGCATTCTAACAACAACCTTCACTCACCAGCCCAAATCATCTGCTGCAGTGGGAACCCAACACAAAACAAGAGTACAAACTACATAAACAAGCCTTAACTGTCACATTAAAGACTTTTATACTGACCCAAATATGTCAACGAAGACCTTTTATTAATGATTACCCTGCATGAAAAGGAAGCAAATCCAAATAATACAAGTCAATGAAAAGTTAATGAAGATAGGAGGAAAAGAACCTGACAATTTTTTTGACAAAACAAAACAAAACAAAACAAAACAACAATATTGTAGCCTTAAAGAGTATTCTAGAAAGACATACATAAGTACAATTGTGTGGACTAGGAAACCATTCTGATATGAAGCTACAGAAATTATGTGTGACCTTTTAAAGACTTCTGGTTCATCAGTCTCGAAATAAGAAGGGAAAGTATTAAAACAGGTAATGAGGCTCAAGAATAGAGGAAGGAATACCCATATCTCTATTCTAATGAAATACCAAGAGTTATAGGTAATTAGAAAAAATAAGGTCCCTAGATTTTCATAGAGAGATGCATCTGCCTCTGCCTCCCAAACGCTGGGATTAAATACATGCATCACCACCACCCAGCCAGGAAAATAAAGGTTTCTAGATTTTAAAAGGTGCTCGCTGTGTTGTTTTGCTGGTCCTCTTAGAATATTTTATCTTCTCAGTTAAACCAACTAACAGAAATCATCCAGTAACAAAATGCTTGAACCTTAACCCTACAAACCGAACCTGGTTAAGCCAGACAGCGATGCGTCTCTGTAATTCCAGGCCTCAGAGGTGAAGGCCACAGGACTGCAGTGACTCAAAGGCCAGTCTAGGCTATAGAGCAAGACTCTCAAAATATCAAGAAATGAAAACTTACAACATCTAGTAAAAATTCTCATGTCTTCTTATAATGACTCTTTATCACTCTTAAAAACATTAGTAGGGCTTAAAATTCTGTCTGATGGTTTGACACAGTGTTCAACATTCAGCAGACCAAGAGGTAACCATGACTCAGATTAAATTATGTGTCTTTCACTTTTTCTTTCCACCTCGTTATTTTTATTTCATTTATTTATATTAGAAACAAGGTGGTATGTGTCCTGGACTCACCTGAATTTCCTTAAATGGCTGATGACAAGTAGTTATACTGGGAACTAAACTCAGGCCCTCTACAAGAGGTGGACGTGCTCTTAATCACAGAGCAATCTACCTGGCCTTTATTATATTAATTTTAATAATGTAACTAAAATAGCATTTTTTCCTTAGGAGAAACAATATAACAGAAACTTTTACACTAAAATAATATTAAATATGGACATTCTCAAAATACTGTAAGATGTGTAACAGGTAAAGTCACATGAGGTGTTTTTTTTACCTTTTCCATATACTGTGAACAATTTGATTCTTGTAATAAATTTGAAGCTTCTTGCTTGTAATATTCTCCCGTTTCAGTCAGAAAGGGAGACACAAATATTCCCTGATAAAACTGAAAATCAATTAAAACTGTATTAGTAAAAACTGGAACAATTTCAGCAAATACAGGTCTCATCATGTTTTGAAATACGATTAATTACCTTTAAGGGAAATTTTTTCTTATACTGTTCAACATGAACAAAGGAGTTAATAACCCCATGGATTACTTTCTGGTTTGGGTCTTCACCACCACGATCACTGAAACAAAGTATAACATAAAATATGTTTGAATATTCAGACATATACTCAAGCACACCAATACATAGCTGCTAACATACTAATCTAACTAAAAGTACAAGTCAAAAATGCAAGCATGAGCCAGGTGTGGTGATACACGCCTTTAGTCCCAGCACTTGCTCAATGGAAACTCAATGGGAAGAGAGTAACCTCTCTTAAGGTAAGAGACAAACAAGGATGCAGATTTTCCCTCATTTTTTTTCCTTAACACAGCTTAACATAACTTTTAAGTTCCAGCCTCAGCAGTCATATAGGAGAAATAAATAAATAGTATTTGAATTGGGGGGGGGGGGAAGTAAAAGTATTGGTTTATAAATAGCCTTGGAGGTAGAAATATATACCAAATTTTATACTACCACCATCAACAACAACAACAAAAACCCAAAAACCACTATTAAAGTAAATGAGTTAATCTGCATACAGAAATCAGTCATGCTGTTGTATGCCAACAGTGAACTACCTGAATTGGAAAGCAAGAAGGCAATCCCATTTTGAATTTGCTGTAAGAAATCACCAGAAAAACCTTAAGAGTGAAAACCTGATCAAAAAAAGTCAGGTAGACTCACAGTTGGCCAGAACTGACAGGAACAATATACACACTAATGGTGCTCACTAAGGGCATGAACCCAAACTCACTTTTTAATTTCTCGAAGCAGCATCCGGATAAGGATGTTCTGAAGGGGTTCAACCATTAACTTCCTCCACATATCCAATGCTAGCTGCCAGGAAAAACAGAAATCATCAAGGATGAATTAGGTAATTTTTCCCTTAACATTCATTCAAAGATTTTTTTTTTTTTATAATTCTCTTTTTTTCCCCCGGGCCCCACTCACTCCAGCCCCTGGTCACTTTGGCCCTGCTCACTCCGGCCCATAGGTTTTTTTTGTTTGTTTGTTTCTCATTACGGATGGATGTGAGCCACCATGTGGTTGCTGAGATTTGAACTCATGACCTCCAGAAGAGCAATCAGTGCTCTTAACTGCTGAGCCATCTCACCAGTCCTCAAGGATTTTTTTTATAATAGAAATACCCATCAATAGGAAAATTATTGATATTTTAAAATATAAGCAAAAGCTGAAGGAAATCCATACTCTAGGAGTTCGAGTTATGAACCTGGTGGCATCTATTGTCCTGACCATATTTCCTAAAGCTTATTTGGCTCAAAATAACAAAACAAAACAAAACAAAACAACAACAACAACAACAAAAAAAGGAAAAAAATCAGTTTTAATTTAAAGTAGCAGTCATCACCTCAGAATTATAAGATTAAAACATTATTATATATTACACTGTGTGTGTGTGTGTGTGTGTGTGTGTGTGTGTGTGCGTGTGCGTTGGGTGTGTGTGTGTATGTGTGTGTGTGTATGCTTGTATATTATTGTTGTTATTAATTATTACTAGTGTGTCTGTGTTCTGGAGTTGATTCTCTCCTTCCATTATGAGGTGTGTTCCAGAGATTAAGCCCAGCTTGTCAGCCTTACACAGTCAGGAGACAAGTACTTTACCTAGAGCCATCTCCCCTGCACCTATGGCTGCAATAATCACTGAAAATTAATAGTTTTGTAAAATTCTTATTGCTTGTTCAATATTTAAATACTAGACAGAGATGGGCCAACCCCTTATGACAGGTGAAAGGAGAGATTGAAGACACAAAGCTCTGAAAAATCTATGTGTGCAGTCACTTAAAGAAGTTCTTACCTCTCCTATTTCCATAAGTGGTTCATTCATATCTACTCCACCATAGCCATATTGTATATCAGCTTCTGTCAATTTATTCTTTTTAATATACTGGGTATTGAGATACCTGAAAGTCAAATGTAAGAACCATTGATGTAAAGTCAAAAATCAGTTAGGAAAGCAAATAACTGACAGCCGTAGAACACTAAATCTTAGAGTCATACATTCACAAACTAATGCAGTGATAACACCAAAAGAAAACATATACAAGTTAGAAATAAATGAGAACAGTAAATTATTAGCCCTGGACTTTCTGCAAAGGTGACTACACCAATAGCTTTTCACACAGTAAGAATAAAATGACCCCCAGCATAGGAAAAGAAGAAGATCTGCTTCCCCTTGATTCTCACCACAATGCTCCTGACTTCAAGCAGCATTTCTTACAATGGCTTTCAGCTAAAGAAGGACTAAGACAGGAGGAATACAGGCCAGCATGAGAATGATCTCCAGCCTGCAATGCCCTGTAGCCACAATGACAATGTCTGGCCGCTCTCATTCAGAACTGGTACCTTTTGGGCTTGCCTTGATCTCCCTCTAAACTCTACCTTCCCATGAAGAACAAAATATTTTACCAACTACATAGCACTTGCTACCACATACAGTCCTTTCCTTTCATTGATAAATCTTTTTATATGTTCAGTTCCTTTCTGGAGTATAAGGGTGGTGACACCCTTCTGACACCAATCAAAAAAGAGCAGCAGGCAAGTATCGAGTTCTAAAAGGAAATTCCTATTTAAAATATTTCTGAATTGTAAAAGAATGGCAACAATCTAAAAACAGCAGGGCCTGGAAAAGTTTACACTAGACTACAAATTTGGATAAGCAGCCTGAGCCAGACTGTAAAAGCCATGAATGCCACAGATAAGCAAGCAAATTCTCAGGCATACACACACACACACACACACACACACACACACATACACATATACACACACACACACATGCACACACAAAACAGTACTTGAGCCGGGCGTGGTGGCGCACGCCTTTAATCCCAGCACTTGGGAGGCAGAGGCAGGCGAATTTCTGAGTTCGAGGCCAGCCTAGTCTACAGAGTGAGTTCCAGGACAGCCAGGGCTATACAGAGAAACCCTGCCTCGAAAAAACCAAAAAAAAACAAAAAAACAAAAAAAACAAAAAAAACAAAAACAGCACTTGAGAGGCTGAGCAACAGGGATTGCAAGTTACAGACTAGGCTAAGATAGCAAACCCTGTCTCAAAGCAAACAATAATTCTAAAATGGATAAAATAATTTTACATAATGTTAAAAAATAATTATGCACCTGGTGAGGCTAAACAACAGGAGAACTTGAGCCCAAAGAGTTCCGGACCAGCTCGGCAGAGAACACAGTGAGAGAGACTCTCATCTTACAACAAACAAAAACTACTTGAGGAAACTGGTATTTCTTTCTTAAAAAGTGTGTCTACAAACAAGGAAAGGCACCAAGCAATGGTAGCACACACCTTTAATCCCAGCACTTGGGAGGCATACCAGGCCCGGTCAACAGAGCTAGTTCCAGGACAGTCAAAGCTACACACACACACACACACAAAACCCTGTCTAAAGAAAAAAAAAAACAAAAAAACAAAAAACCAAAAACAAGGAAAGCCCTAGAAGACAGGATCAATCTACCATCCCCCCTCTCCCATCCCCACCCGCCAAAAACCACTACAGAGGCGTTTTCTTCTAATATTGTCAACATTGCTCTCTGAGGAAAGATCTCATTACTATTCACCCTACCAATACAATTAAACGAATGACCATTGGTTATCTAATGCCAATACTACAGGACACTTAGTTGACTCCCATAGGCATCAGCTCTATGATTGGGTTACAGACAGTGGAAAGCTAGTGATTTTAACAGTAATCAAGTACTCTAATAAGATAACATTAGCTAGGTGGTTGCATACACCTATAATCCTAGCTAGAGAACTTAATAATCAATTACAGACTGATTTCAAGGTCAGTCTGGGCTCAAGAGACTTTGTCTCAAAAAAAAGATAGGCATGTAAAAAGGCTCTGATATGCATGTATAAAGGCTCTGATATAAGAAAATGAATGAGCCCTGAGTCTAACTGATTAAGTGCACACGCACCCACTCTTCAAACTTCAACAATACGTATAATCTAGCTGGGGGTTATCTTAAAAAAAATCGCACAATGTTGAAATACTATTTTATAAAAGTTAAAGCCACAATAAACCTGTACTTTATAGTAAACTGTTTTTAAATTGTGGTTTTGCTCCTATAAAGGCCACTGTACCATTGTGAAGTCCAGTTCCTGCAAAGGCAACTTAGATTAAGTAACCTATGCTTCTGTTGATCCAGCAAGGCAAAAGAGTAGCAACATGCTAGGAGAACTGAGAGCTGCTGAGGTTCTATGGTGGGTACCCTCACAGAGCAGGGTAGGATAGCAGACTGTGCCTGGAGAGCTACCAAGTCATCAGCTTCTCCACAGTGAGAAATTGAAACCCAGACCCATTTATGGGACAAACCACAAAGAATATGGCAAAATTATCACTGCATCCATCTCAAGCCATAAAGGTTACATGAGAGGACTCTCTAGGCCTAGAATAAGAGAACAACACTTTGTGTGAGTGTTTGGTATTTATTTACTCTGTCAATAAATGTCTGCTTTGCTCAGCAATAGTTATAGGCAGGTTATTTTAAATGATGAACTACTTACACAGGGATCCCTAAGACTTACTAATGGTATAGCCACAATGGCTTATGTATAGAGAAGCTTTGATGCTGAAACAGTGACATTTCCTAAAATTTAAGTTCTATCATTATGCAACAGTCAACTGCTCTTACTTTACAAAACTGAGTCAAATAGGATCAGCTCAAGAGAACCACAGAAGTACAGGGCCTAAGCCAGAGACCATGTAGGAAAGAAGAAACTTTAGGAAGGGAAATAAGAACCTGTCAGAATTAGTTCTCCAGAGAAAGGAGACAAGAGCTGCCAGATGGAGCAGTATGGGTAACGAAAGGAAGAAAGGAGAGAGCAGGGCGCACGGCTAAAGCTGAATCAATGTGTCCAAGAGGTCTGAAAGAAAACTACCAAGTGCCCTAAGCAGTCTCATAGAACCTGAAATGCATGTTTATCTTCTGGAAATGTGGCTTAGATTTATTTATTTACTCCACTAAGCATCATCCAACCTGAGTTTTTACAGTCATCTGTTGGAGTTTAACATGCTCTAGACAATTTGAAGAAACAGTCACATTTCCTTCTTTTCTTTTCCAAGGGTTACTGTCTACACTCCTGCCTATCACACAGATATACATCTTGCTCTGATGTGGACCTATCTATCAAAGTACCTATTAGTATTCTATATTCCATGGGAAATAATATAAATCACTCCTTCATAATTAAACTCATTAGAATCATATACATTGAGGTAGAAGAAGGACAGGACCACATTTCAATTTCTAACATCCACAACCATCTCCAGTCCAAAGGGATCTGACGCTATCTACTAGCCTGAGGACGCCAGGCACATAAGAGGTACAGAGACACACATGTAGGTTAAGACACTCATGTTACATACAAGTAAATCTTGTTTCTTTGGTTTTGGTTTATTGAGACAGGGTTTCTCTGTGTAGCCCTGGCTGTCCTGAAATTCACTCTGTAGACCAGACTGGGCTCAAATGTGTTGAGATCTGCCTGTCTCTGCCTCTGCCTCCTGAGAGCTAGGATTAAACACATAGGACACCACTGTCCAACCATAAAAGTAAATCTTACAATGAACTATGAATGCAGATGGTGCTAAGAGGTCCGAATTCAAAGCACTCACCGATATAAGCAGTCCATATAGTCGGCGCCCTTGCTGTACTCTTCCCAGTACCTATGATACATAACAAGCACTTGTTCTTCAGACTCCAGAACTCTCTAAACAGAAAAAATATTTTTGCTTTGAAAGTACTAGTCATTTTCATTACAACGAAATTATAAAATATATAGAATCAAACTTCTAAAAATAGCTCAAATCAAGCATTATCACCCACATTTATAAATTATATTTTAATCATATTTAGTACAAATGAAACTGGGAAAAAAAAAGTGAGCCTTAGAATAGAGAGTGATTATCCAAAGATTTCTCCAAAATAAAAGAACAAATGATTGTAGCTTGAGAACATGGATATAAAACAAGCATATTCATGGATTTTTTTTTCATAGAAATTTTTTTTTAAGATTTATTTATATATGTGAGTAAATTGTAGCTGTGAACTACAGTTGTGTAGCCTTAATGTGGTTGTGAGTTGTGAGGCATAATGTGGTTGTTGGGAATTGAATTTTAGGACCTCTGCTCACTCTGGTTCGGTTGGACCTCTGCTGGCTCTGGCTGGCCCCACTTGCTCTGGTCAACTCTGCTCGTTCAGTCTCTGCTCTCTCCCAAAGATTTATTTATTATTATACATAAGTACACTGTTGCTGACTTCAGATGCACCAGAAGAGGGTGTCAGATCTCATTATGGGTGGTTGTGAGCCACCATGTTGTTGCTGGGATTTGAACTCAGGACCTTCGGAAGAGCAGTCAATGCTCTTATCCACTGAGCTATCTCACCGGCCCCATAGAAATTATTTTTAAAATTGTTGTTGCTCAGGTTGGCCTGTAACTTGAAATGTTGTTCTCCTGTGCTGGGGTTGCAGGTGTTCAGTGAGTGATACAACTAGCTTGGGCATTGCTAGTGTTCACGTTAGGTAAGCAGGCCAGCAGCTGAATGAGTCTTCAGCTCTAAAGATAATGTGACTTTTTTGTTTGTTTGTTTGTTTTTCAAGACAGGGTTTCTCTGTGTAGCCCTGGCTGTCCTGGAACTCACTCTGTAGACCAGGCTGGCCTCGAACTCAGAAATCCACCTGCCTTTGCCTCCCAAGTGCTGGGATTAAAGGTATACACCACTACCGCCGAGCTTATAATGTGACTTTTTAAGCAAGACTGAACCAGAACACTCTTTGTAGCCTAGGATCACCTTGCACTCAGCAATCTTTCTACCTCAGCCTCCCCAGTATGGGATTTTAGGCTTGAGCCATAAGCATCTTCAATTTTATTTCTCAAAGAATTCATGATGGGCATGGTGGCATGCCCACATATCCCTTTAGTCCAGATCTGTGATTTCTAGGCTACTTAGGGCTACAAAGCAAGACCCTATCTCCCAGAATATACAAAACAAACAAGCAAAAACTCTCCATAGCCTCGACAGCGCCCTCACTCCAGCCCCCGCAGAGCGGAGGCAGCAGGGCTGACTGCGGCAGGGCTGACTGCGAACTCCAGGCTAGCCACTTAGGCTACTTAGCAGTTTGATCCATCTTGGATAACATGACATTTTATCTCAAAAAACAAAAACAACTATAGCCTAACTTAATAAATGGTAACATCAATGTCTTACATGGTCATTAATACATAAAGCAAAGTTCAATAGCTTATAATAGTCATACTTCACCCAAAGTAATATATTAAAAACACTGAAACAATTTAAAAGTACTTGCTATCAAAACTTCTCCCATGAGTTTGATACATGCACACTCAAACAGGGCCGGGAGTGGTGGCGCACGCCTTTAATCCCAGCACTCGGGAAGCAGAGGCAGGCGGATTTCTGAGTTCGAGGCCAGCCTGGTCTACAAAGTGAGTTCCAGGACAGCCAGAGCTATACAGAGAAACCCTGTCTCAAAAATCAAAAACAAAAAAACGAAAAGAACCAAAACAAAACAAAACAAAAAAAGAGTGTATGCGTCGGATAATAAACACGCACTAAGAGTAGTATATTCCTCTTCCACATTGTTCAGCCTTCTGGGTCAATAGGGTATCTCTTCCTAGTTAAGGCAGAGGCTGTGCTGTCTGACCATTATGATCTGATGGTTGCCACCAACACCAAGGTAGAGTGCAAGATTCCTCCCAGTTTGATGATCTTTAAGGACCATGCAAGGGACACAGCAGCTCATTTAAATGAGTGAGATCTGTGATGATGGCTCCATTATATCGCAGGTATAAACCCTAAAGAACCAAACTGATTTGCCCTGTGAACCAAATAATGATGCTTAATTCATATATCTTAAAAATGGCTAGGAATACATTGTTCAGAAATTTAGGTCTGGTTAATTTTATGTGTATTTTTAAAGTAAGTATTTTGTATCATAAAATTTAAAATTAAGAGAAAAAAAAAAACAAATTTGGTGGATGTCATCCACTGTAAAACAGTGATCTAGTCAAATCACCGCAGCTGTAAGCATACGCATATCACAGCAATATTATCCCTTACCTTATACAAATGCCGAACGTGATTTTCCAAAAAAATCTTTGTTTCTGCATAAAGTCTTTCTCCAAGTGGTTCAGGATAGGCCACACATAAAGCATAAATATCTCTAGATAGATTATTAAGGTTCTCATAGTAAAAACTTGATATTTATATTTGGCATTAAAAAAAGAAAACATCAAGCTGGGTGTTGTGGTACCCTAGAATCCTAGAACTTCTGTTCTGCCTCTACCTTCCTAGTGCACTGGCAAGACAAAAGATGAAACAATAAACGGAAAATACAGGGCTATTTATGATGGAATCATGCGTTTATACTTTAAATGAATAAGAAGAGCGGGGTTGCAGAGACATTTGCTACTGCGAGTTCTTGAGTTCAGTTCTTAGCACCCACATGATAGCTCAAGGCTATCTCCAATTCTAGCTCCAGACATACTTTTCTGGTCTCTATGGGCAAAACATATGTTATGTGCTACAAACTCCTCTGTGTAAAATCACGTACAGACTGTGCTACCTGTATTATAATAAACCTTCAGAAAGCTAAATTATCTACCTAAAAGAGTACAGTATGGGGGGACAACAGAGGGCTCAGCTGTTAACAAAATGTACCACTCTTGCAGAAATTCAAAGTGCAATTTTCAACAATCACTTTGGGAAGCTCATAACTGATTTAAACTTCAGGGATCCAATGTTTCAGCCTCAGAAAGTACCCATGCATTGTGTGCAAATCCACATATAATACACAA